>NC_048232.1:38252808-38287655 GCF_002007445.2 Ailuropoda melanoleuca
GGGGGGGGGGGGGGGGTTCTAAATTGTGATTATACTTAAATTCATTCCTACTATACTACATTGTGTTTTCTATTTTTCTCTCATGCTTTTGTCGTCCTTTCTTGCCTTAATTTTTAAAAATATTTATGTATTTTACAGAAGGGGAGAAAGGCTAAGGGAGAAGACAGAGAATCTGAGACTCCCCACTGAACATGGAGCCCAACAAGGGACTCTAATTTAGGACTCTGAGATCAGGACCTGCGTCGAAATTGGTTCAACCAATTGAGCCACCCAGGTGCCCCCGTACCCGATTTTAAATTATTTTCTTTCTTGTTCCTTTTTTGTTGTTGTTTACTTTACTAATTTGGAAATTATGTATTCTGTCCCTTTTGAGTCCTACCCTTGAAAGTCTATTATGCATACTTGAAAATGTAAAGTCTAATATTAATCAGCATTACCCTCCTTTCAAAAAATACAATTTAAGATACTTGAACTCATCATACTCCACCCTCAATTATATACTGTTGTCAAATATTTCAGTTCTATCACTTTCAGCACACTAATCATTATCGTTACTTCTTTATTCAGTGGGTATCAGTTTAGCTGTAACCACAAGTTTCTAATTTTCTTCGGTCACCATTCCTTCTTACATTCAGATATCTCTTAAGGAATCACTCTTAAGTTCATGCTTTAACATTTCCTTTAGGGAAGGGTATATTGATGGCAAGCTCTCTCTTTAATTGTCTGAAAATCTCTGTTTTGTGCTTATTCTTGAAAGACTGGTCTGCTGAATATAAAATTAGAGTGAGATAGTTGTTTTCTTTTAATAATTTAAGGTATTCCTACACTGTCTTCTGGCTCCCATTCTTGCTATGCAAAAGGCAACTATATGCATCTTTTCCTCTGTAGGGAATCTATCTTTCCATTGAGCTGATCATAAGATCTTTGTAAGAAGGGGAGCAGGAGACCACACAAGGCTGCGAGAATCAGGGAGAAGGGGATCACGGGCCACCGTAGAGTCTGTATGCGGCTGGGTCTGACTCTGCGGTCTGTTGTTTCCACTGGTTCTCTCACATCAGGCCTGGTTTCAACCTGAAGGTCATTTCCTTTGTTGAATTTTTTTTTTTTTTTTACTTCTTGGAGGCACAGATTTAAGAAAACTTCCCCTGGAGAAGATGTAGCTTGGCTTCTACCAATACCCTCAGGAAAAAGGAAATCTAGAACATGTTGAAATCAGCTTCCAGTTTGAGGTTTCTTATGGACCACACAAGTAGCAAGAATTCAAATTTCAAACTCAAGCCAGAGCCATGTCGTTTTCACAAATTCTCAGGGGCAATTTCCCCCCCCCTAAAATCCAACAACATCATGAGAGGTATATTTTCTTGCCTCATCTTTCTGTACAATAGGTTTTTACAGGTTTACTCTGTCACAAAGATGGAACTGTTTGGGTTCTAAAACTGTCCACTTTGGGTGGGCTTCAGGTTTTTGTCTCCTGTCCTCTGTCCTGAGCAGCCATCAAATACAAGTTCCTATAGGAAGATGCCTCCAGAGATGTTACAAGTATTAAATATATCCTACAGTGAGGGGTGGGGGGTGAAAGGGCAGTCACAAGATGTGAGGGAGAAAAAAAAATGCTACATTTTTAGTTTAACCTTTAATATAATTACATCAGATTACCATTAGGAGATTACTCATATTATGCGGTACAAGAAATTAATTCTGGAAACTAGTCACATCACTGGAATAGGGAAAACTATAAGGTGCCCAAAAGAGTAAGAAGGCTTCATTCATTCATTCATTCATATTCACTTGACAAGTATTTATTGAGCACCTACAAGGTGTCAGGTTAGACTGTTCCCTAGCTTTTGGAGACACATTAGTGTATACAAGTGAAAAAACTCCTTGCTCACAGGGAACTGACATTCTAGTAAGCATGAGGACATTAAGCTATTTATTGTAAGAGTGAGAAAGACATGGCACTAAGAAGTCCAGAGGAAGCTCAGAAAAAAAGAAATACAAAACATGAAACTCTCCTAGTGAGTCATTTTACTTAGATCTGACCCTTCATTTTCAAGATCTAATCTAATCTATTAGAATGCTGGCTAAATTGGTTAGTAATATGCTCTGCCCTGTAGTGGAAACTCATGTTTCTTGCACCTGGATGTGGAGAATTAATAGAAGAAAAGTAATTTAAAAATAATACTGTATGGTGACAGATGGTAGATACACTTGCGGTAAACATACTGTGACTTATAAACCTGGGGAATCACTATGTTACACACCTGAAACAAATGTAATGTCATGTGTCAACTTTATAAATAAATAAATAAATAAGCAAGCTAGAAAAGAACATTGGAATAGGAGAGGTGTTTTCCAGGTGACCTAACAAGACATTAAAGGCCTTTTCTTCCGCACAGGGGGTATCCTTTTAACACTTCTAATTCCTTTTTTTTTTTTTAACATATTTCTCTCTGGACTCTCAAGCCTTATTTTGAAGTGTTTGCTACCATGCAGGAGGTATAGAAAGACAATCCTCAGTCTGTCTAGCCAGGGAGAATCTCTCCCCACCCTACTCTGAGGACATCTGCAAGTGGGCCAATTAGGCATCTCTGCTCTAAATCTCAGAGAAAAAATATGATGCCTTTTTCACTTGGGTTCATCTCTCCCTGCTCATCTTACCATTTTAGGAGTAAGACCTCAAGTGTCAAGTTCACAGTATGGACTTGGGGAAAAGAGACAAGGAATACAATGGGATTGTTTTTAGTCTAGGCCTTACATGAGAAAGAGGAAGGATTCTGGAAGTCCATGCACAGTCCAATCCAACTTATGAGCGCCAGGGATTTGAAGCTGAAACTCATAATGGCACCAAGAGGTATTATAGCAAAGTATCTTGCTCTGCAAGTTTCTCATACAGCTGCAATTGTGGTGAAGGGCCGGCTGGTTAAGGACTAAGCAGTATAGTTTCCAGGCCAATACAGCCTCTTTCTACCCTGAAGTTAGATCTAATAAGGTATAACCGTATTAAACAGAGAATAGTATTAAACAGAGATTATCATCATACCTCTTTACAAGTAAAGAAACCAAGACTTGGAACTCCAATGATTTGCCCAAGGCCAAAGAGCTAATAAGGATTAAAACAACCTTCTGGTACAGATTCCCTGCTCAACTATGCTGACTTATTAAAGGACCTGGCTATTTTCCCTTGGTGTTTGCAATGATTTTCATATATGGTCCTCGAAATCACCCAGCAAGATATTAGAGCAAGTATTATTAATCCATTTTACAGAAAAGAAAAAAAAAATCCTATTCCACTGCCCCCTTGTCTTGATCTACTGGAATGAGGTGGAGAGGTGAACGCACCTCTATTAATTTTCTGTTACTGCCATAAAAGATTACCACAAACATAGTGGCTTACAAAAACAATTTATTTTCTTGCAGTTCTGTAGCTCATCATACGAAAATCAAGGTGCTGGCAGGCTACATTCCATTCTGGAAGCTCTAAGGGAAAATCCATTCCTTGCTTGTTGTCAAAATTCAGTTTCTCATACTTGTAAAACCAAGGTCTCCATTTTCTTACTGGCCAGCAGCTAAAGGCCTTTCCCAGTTTGTAGAGGCCACTGAATTTCTTAGTTCATGACCTCCCTCCTCTCCCTTCAAAGCCAGCAACAGCTGGTCAAGTCCCTCCCACAGTTGAAATCTTTCCTCCTCCCTCTTGTGTCTCAGCTCTCTGAGCCAGCCCGGAAAGGTCCATTCTTAAGGACCCATGCAATTAAACTAGACCCATCCATATAATCCCGTAAAATCCCCCATTCGATGTCCTGACCTTGGTTCACATCTTCAAAGCCCTTTTTGCCCTCACTATAGACTAAATGTTTGTGTTGCCAAAATTCTTATATTGAAATCCTAACCCCCAATACGATGGCATTAGGAGATGGGGCCAGATCGTGAGGGTGGAGCCTTCATGGGTCACACTAGTGCTCTTATGAAAGAGGCCCCAGAAAGCACTCTCTCATCCCCTCTGCCATGTACAGGTACAAGGAGGAAACAGCCTTCTGCAAACTAGACTAGGGCTCTCACCAGAATTGAAAAATTCCAACCCTGATCACAGACTTCCAGCCTCCAGAACTGTGAGAAATAAATTTCTGCTGTTTATTAGCCCCTGAGTCTATGATATTCTGTTACAGTAGCCCAAACGAAGACAGCCATGTAAGGTAACATATTCCCAGGTTCTGAGTAGTAGGACACACACATCTTGGGGAGAAGAGGGCATTATTCTGCCCACCGTACTTGAGTCCGTGGTGGATTTTAAACGCGAAATTTGCACAGGCTACAAATAGAGGCTAGGTTAGGAAGAAGAAAGAAAATGTTTCATTAATGGCCTCTGCACAACACAAAATGGGAAATTTCAAATAATTACTTTAAGTAAATTACTATGACATAAAAATGATTTTAGAAAGTTTCAAAAGAAAAAAAATCAACTTCCTAAAGTAATTAGAATAGAACTTTTTTATTGGGGTGTGCTTATTTTGTGGTACAGAACTGACAATAACTTTGCAAGATATGTACTATTAGGTTCCTATTGCATATCATTAAGATGCTTTATGAAACAATAATAATCCAAATCTATAATACCAAACCAACGTCACAACAAGGAAGTATTTGTTTCCATAAAAACCTCAGTAATGACAATGTACTAGGGCTGTTTTCTCTGTCTCTAGGTTTATGATTGTAGTACTTTATCACTTCAAGATAATTCTCTTTTTTAGTGATGCAAGTGTTTTCCATTAATTCAACCTGAAATGGCAAAATTTAAAAACGTTCTTTGTGATTTCAGAGTACATTTACTTATTTCCATTAGAAGATTAGTTTCTTCTTGAGTATCATTTAGTCATTTTGGTCTTATAAGTGACAGCTGCTTTGTAGAAGATAAAATTGGTTATAATGTCTTACTATTAAGGTTTTCCCCAAATCTTAACATGAGATAGTCTCGCCATTTCCAGTGCCAACATAGCCAATAGATATGATAACTGGGCTATTTACGTATCTACAATGTTATGAATAAATCCAAAAGCCATATCTTACCATTAAATTCTTAATCACTTATCTGTTAAAGTTTCTCTGAGGAAACAGAAATGTGTATTCCATGTATTGTGGGTCAACCTTTTCTCAGCACACTTGGGCTCTTTCTCTAGCAATGAAATCCATTCAATATGCACCCCTAGAAAAGGCACCCCTGATAGAAAGGCAGATACAGAGGCAACGAAGTGGTCATCTTAATGGTTAGCCACATGATATTTTTCTGTTTGCCCAGTGAATGCTATTCACATAGTCAATTCTTCATTATCCAAATGGGAATAAAGTGCTTTGATATATCAATGTCTATGGTTAATAGAGATAGGTGACATGTAGATTTCTTGTAATCAAAAAACTTGAATAAAACTTAAACATCATTGATGATATAGATACCCCAAAATGAATCCAAACACAAAGGCCAATGGTTTTTGGTTGTCACACCTAAGAAAGGTGGCTGGGCCCACAAAGAAAATAGATCACATGACCCTAATGTGTAAGGACAAGAACAGAAAAGCAACTCCAAAGAAAAACAATAATAAGAGCTATTGTTTGCTGTTCCCTTTCTCTTTTCTGAGACAGTGCTAAGTGCATAATATAGATCAGTAGATTCGGCTGTATATATTAATACAGCAGCTGTGTAATTTGTGTGGCATGCCCATTTCAGAGATGGGGAAACTGAGACTCAGAGTCAATTTTTAAAACTTGCTTAAAGGCAAGTAGCTAGCAAGTGTCAGAGTTGGAATTTTTAAACCTGAGTCTGGGCATAAAGTTCACGATCTTTCGAAAATATACTAAAATTTTTACCTAACAGGTATAAACACTATTATTTTTAAATTTCCAGGGGAAAAGATCCTTTTGTTTTGTGAGCTTTGAGGACACACAGAGACGATCTTGTCATGTTTCATTGTATACTGACAAAAAAATTTTTATTTCAATTAAAAAAACTACAGTTGTCAGACAACGAAACAACTTACCTATGCTTTCTTATTAACATATTGCCAGTGCGACATTAAAAGGAAGCCCAGGCTTGGCTTGGCAAACAAAAACACTAAAAAGAAAATCAAAACATACATCACCCAAATATGTTGAACTTAATGAAGAAAGTTCAAACTTGCCTCCAGTGGGTTCAACAAAGAGATGGCAAAATCTTAAAATATTATCCAAATAAAAGCTATGTTTCTGATCAATACAATACAGTTTTCCATTTGTTTCAAATAAAATATAACTTTGGGAAAAATTACTTTTTTAATTGAATTGTATTCTCTAATAAATGATATTAAGATACATATCAGTTCACCATATATAAATCAATCTGCAAACCTAAAATAAAGTGGTGGTAAATAACTTTCGAGTACACATGGTTTCCACACGTAGGAACACCACTGACAATCCTCACAGTGATTCCTTTGAAATTACACCATCTTATGAACTAGAAAGAAAACTACTGTCGTATTTCTCTAAATTATCAATATTAATTTTACTATTTTACCTAATGATAAAATGTCTTGGACATACATAACTAAATGCTGTATATTACTTTAGATAGCTGTTTTTGCTAGATTTTAATGCTATTCCTTAAAGCACTCCCTCAAGATTAGCAAATCACACAGCCTTGTTTTTCTTCAAAGAGTTTAGTTCCAAAAACCAGTCATGGTACAAACATTTTCTGCAAGTTATTTTCATAATGAGTACAAGCTTCGCATGAAATCAGAATGTCATACACAACATATGTATTTTGGTAAGAAAGAACTCACTAAGATGATACACCTCACTTCCAGAAAAACCTGAGCCACACACCTCACTTCCAGGAAAAACCACACAGTAGTCAAAACATCAACAGTGTCTATATGGGGAGTAAACAACAATAGGACTTTCCAAATTACAAAAATTAAATATTCAGCAACCTGTTGCAAGCTAAAGTTCTGGGAGGAAATAATCACTTATCATAACCTAAGAGGCTTTTGTTTTCTTGCCTAATCTTACCAATAAAATACTGTAACAATATTGAAAAATGTGCAGTTGAAAACTCCAAAGCATACGTAGACTCACAAAGTCAATTTTCAAGACTAAAAATGTGTCACGGTACCTGGACACAGGTCCAGAACCTAATATATGATGAACTTTTTTGTCTTTGTTCTTAGTTGGCCTCTAGTTTACAGAAGGTCTTCAGTTCTAGTCAATTTTTTAAAAATCACACAATTTGATTAACCAAGAAATGTCATCTATGCTGATGAAAAAGCTCTGTGTGCTGTGTGTGTTCATGATTAATGAGGGTGGAGCTGGAACTCTGACATTCCATCTCAAAAGTAATATTTACACCTGTGCTCAGCCTTATCATCCACAAAATGATAAAAGAAAAACAAGTTTCCTCCTGTATGTCAGTTACAAACACACCAACAGTCCGCAGAACCACACCACAGCATAAACAGCAGGTTACTATTATTAATGTCAGTGTGACCCAGACAGCGCCAATGCATGTAGGAAAATCTTGAGATAAACCTCGTCATTTCTGTGTGACTAGGAATAATAATTTTTTCACAGAGAAAGGACACCGTGAATTAGTAACTTACAAGTAGACAGAATTCCTTATACAAATAAAAGGCTGATAACCCTTTTCTGAAATAGCCCAGTTGAAAAAACAACACAAAACAGTAAAGTATCAGACAAAATTCTACTCTCCTTAGAACACCAACATGAACTTTTGTGAAATAGGTATCTTCTAAATATCCAAGTATCATTGAGAAGGCAAATAAAACGTTTGACTTCAAAATTTTGCATTTTTATATATTGAGTGACTTATTTTGATTTGACTCTACGTCTCTTTATTACTTTCCTTTTTCTTTAAAAGAATTTATTTATTTATTTGAGAGAAAGAGAGAGAGAGAGAGCACAAGCAGGGGGAGCAGTAGAGGGAGAGGAAGGAGCAGACTCCCCGCTGATCAGGGAGCCCAGTGCAGGGCTCGATCCCAGGACCCAGGGATCATGATCTGAGCTGAAAGCAGCTGCTTAACTGACTGAGCCACCTAGGTGCCCTGATTACTTTCCTTTTTAAAAGATTTTATTTTTAAGTGATCTCTATACCCAATGTGGAGCTGGAACTCAAGACCCAGAGATCAAGAGTTGCAGGCTCCACTGACCGAGCCAGCCAGGTGCCCCCATTACTTTCCTTTTTAATCTTTGCTTTTACTTTTTGATCTGTTCAGGTTCTTCTGAATAGAAGGATTATTAGCATTGGATCCTCAATTCTACAAATTCCTTTCTGCAATTCCACTGTGGCTCAAATCTGTAATTCCTTTTTGCTTGGCTTCTACAAATTAAAAATAATAAGGCTTCTTCACCTTCCTCACTTTGAAAATACAAATACTGATGCAACTCAGAACAGAGCTCTAAATTTTTATTTGGGTTTTTTTGTTGTTGTTGTTTCAAGTTTTTATTGAAATTCCAGTTAGTTAACATATAGTGTAATATTGGTTTCAGGAGTAGAATTCAGGGGTGCCTGGGTGGCTTAGTCGTTAAGCGTCTGCCTTCGGCTCAGGGCGTGATCCCAGGGTCCTGCTTCTTCCTCTCCCACTCCCCCTGCTGTGTTCCCTCTCTCGCTTGCTGTCTCTCTCTCTGTCAAATAAATAAATAAAATCTTAAAAAAAAAAAAAAAGAATTCAGTGATTCATCACTTACATACAACACCCAGTGCTCATCACAAGTGCTCACCTTAACCCCCATCACCAACTAGTCCATCCCCCACTCCCCTCCCCTCCAGTAGCCCTCAGTTTGTTCTGCGTCGTTAATAGTCTCTTACGGTTTGCCTCTCTTTCTTTTGTCCCTTCCACTATGTTCATCGGTTTTGTTTCCTTAATTCCACATGTGAGCAAAATCATATTTTTATTTGTTTGTAATACAGAAAACATTGTGATGAACATCCACATAAGTACAAGTGACAGGAGGACACTAGAACTACCAAGTGAACCTTCAAGAAGTGATAAGTTACAAATACCCTGACACGAGCTGACTCGTGGTCTCCCTTCAGGCACATCCTCAGCTACCCGGGAAAATCTACCACGTAGGCATCTTAACACTGACAGAGTTGTAGGATAGAGCTGCTGGAGAAAGAGAGGAGATGGAATTCTCTCTTTATAATCTCACCTCTGCTTTCTTTTGAAAAGCTGAAAAATATCGAAGCTAAGCTATTTTTCTGGCTGGCACCCTATGAGCAATTATCTTGTCTTCCACCTGCCTCCTTGGAATAGGTCTTACAATAGTTAAGCAAGGGGCTCATATATCATGCCAGTCAAATCATCAGAGGAGCTCGCTTACTGTTAGAATATAGAACAGAAAAATCCAGACTTCAAATATTATTCAATGAATTTAATTGAGAGGATTTCTCTTTCACCAAGTTAAATGTTATCTTTGACTCCATATAGAGGATGTCTGATGTTTTGTACTACTCCACAATTGTTAAGAAACACTGGAAAATGTGAAGCTGTGGTCTGCCTAATGGCATCCATCAGAAATATTGATGATCATAAGTAATCATTTAAAAATAGAAATGATGAATTTCTATGCATCGAACATGTCAGTGTTACCAGCATCAACACCCACGCAAATAGAAGAAAGCTACTCAGACAGCATGTGCCCAAATGCCACCATTTTTCTTCATGTTCTAAAAGTTGCTTGTGTGGGGACATCACAAAGCATGTTCTCTCTGGAAATGAACAAAGCCAGCTTGAAAGCCTCTATCACAAAAGAAACAGAGTGATTGTGTATCACGATTTCCACAGAGAGGATTAGGTTATACAATCTTGGAAACCACCAATAAATAGCGTCTGGGCTCCGTACTGGGCTCCCACTCTCCAGGCTGACCATTGTCTTACTGCTCCATGGCAGCCTGCTAACTTTTTTAGTTTATCTCTGACCATGACAAAAATTCCCTAATGGCATAGGAGCAGGAAAGAATCAAGACAAAGATTTCTTTTAAGGCTTGTGTCATTTATTTTCTGGAAATCACTGATCTGATGCTCTTACTATGATCAAGGGGACAGGGACAGCACCTAATCCTTTATTCTGTACACACCTAGCACATTACCAAAATTAAGAACACACTACCTCCTGGGGAGATAGCGACCTTCAGAAGCTATGTGGCCTAGGAGTTCACCCAAATTGTATTTTTTTAAAGATCTTATTTATTTGACAGAGAGAGAAAAGAGAGAGAGCACAGGCAGAGGGAGCGGGAGAAGAAGGCTCCCTGATGAGCAAGGAGCCTGATGCAGGGCTCGATCCCAGACCCCTGGGATCATTACCTAAGCTGAAGGCAGACGCCTAACTGACTGAGCCACCCAGGCACCCCTCCCAAATTGTATTATAATGGCAAGAACAACTTTCAGGGGAATGTGAACAGTAGACAAGAAATGCCTTAAACTGTATGATCACACTAGCTAACACATGTGGAGCATTTCCTAAGCGCCAGGTATACGTAAAAAAGTTCCTCACTTACATTAAATCCAAGTACTTGTTTCTTATACTTGAAAAAAAGAAAACTAATAATATATCACCATTCATGAATCAACTGTCACCCTGGGATGTTTGAATTTTAGTTCTTTCACATGGTAAGAACACCACAGTAGTGGCCAAGCACATGGCTACAGCTTCCAAGTTCAAGTCCATCGCATTTTTCATTAACATTGTAAAGATTTGCTACCACATTTTAAAATAAAGACAATTTTATTTGTAGTAAATATCATGTTTGTCGTGGCCAATGCATACCTGTGGAGTTCCTTCTAGTATTTCAGGTAGATATTTACACACTTGCTTGCTAGTCTTGGGAGTAATGTTAATTTGTTCATTCGTTCATTCTTTCATTCTTTCATGAGCCATCTGAGACCAGCTGTCAGCATGCAACTAGAGGAAATTCCAAAGATAGAAGTCAGCTTCCTTTTTAAGATATTTATTGCCTGTGCTGCTTTATTTTTAGAACATTCTTAGGGAATTTGAGTTTACAAGGTGTATTGAATGACGTATAATAATAGCAATGGACTGCAGAGACTTTCTTGATCTCTGATTAATGTCTGATTAATTACTGATACAACGGGCCACTTTTTTTAAAGACAACCTCAAAGGATAGAATTCTTTCCATAAGAATGAGAAAATGTGTGTGTGCGTGCATATGAGGGAAAGACAGAGATTATGCTACAAAACTCATCAAATATTGAAGAACAGGCACAGCGGTTAAGCGTCTGCCTTCGGCTCAGGGTGTGATCCCGGCGTTATGGGATCGAGCCCCACGTCAGGCCTCTGCTGTGAGCCTGCTTCTTCCTCTCCCACTCTCCCTGCTTGTGTTCCCTCTCTCGCTGGCTGTTTCTATCTCTGTCAAATAAATAAATAAAATCTTTAAAAAAAAAAAAAAGATACCATCTAGAAGCAACAACCACAAAAGCATATAGTCAACAATCTGATCTTTCCCTGGGTTAAATTGACACCCAAAGATTTTTGGTGGCAGCTCTTTGCCTAGGGAGCTGATGTGGGCATGTTCTTGTTCTTCTCAGAAGACACCGAGATCCTTAAAATCTCTCCCACCAGAACAGCCCAGAGGATAGGACAAGCGCTAAAACAAACGAACCCAAAATACTGCTTTCGATACTGCAAGTGCTACATCCCATTTATAGCGTTACAGAAAACAAAACCAAGCATTGCAGACCAGTGGACAGAAGTGAACAGAAGATAGAGACTGGAATCTGAAAAAATAAATAAATAATCACTACAAATGCCTTACCTTAAACACTCCTGCCTAAAGATTTCGCTATTACTCTAGTATTTTTCCCTTCCGTGTACTAGACATCTTTCATAGTTTGTCTTCTTCCATTTAATCTTCACATCAGTCCTATGAGCTAGGTATCACTACATAAGTGAGAAAGCTTACGTTCAGAAAAGGCAACTTGCACAGTATTGCAGTTAGTAAGGGACGCAGCCAAGATTTGACTTTAGGTCTATTTAACTCCAAAATTGATGTTAGTGCCTCCCTGCTTTTTATAATTTGCTGGATACTTTTCTGATTACACCACAAGTATACGGTACATTTTCCGTGTTCTTCTCTTATGAAGTGACAGGAGGGCTCAAGGGCACAGAGATCTTCTTATGCTCTGGCTCTCCAGACAACAGTGAATCCTTGCACAGAGCAGCAACAGTGCATGGACTGTTCCTGAGGAGAGGAACCAGCCCTCCTCACATGGGCACGCTGCTGAAGCAAGTTAGAGCTCCGTCTTGACTACATTATAGGTTTATGAAAGAAAGAGTCTTAAAATATGTGTGCTGAATCTGAGCCTTGGTTAGGTAGTGCAAACTCGCTTTCATTTGATTGACTTGGCCAGCAGAGCACTTTGTAGTAATATCTGTTTTCCATTAAATGTACAGCTATTGATGGATGCAGTAGTGATTTAAATTTATGTATTGTTATCCCTTAACTTCCCAGAGTTAAAACACACACATACACACACACACACACACACACACACACACACACGCACGAAAAGAACGTTTGGCAAAGCCAAGATGAGCTTTAAACTTCTGTGCCCAGGCAGAATATAGACCACCAGGCACCACAACACTCCAGCCAACAAAACCGCAGAGGCAGAGAGGTTTCCCAGCATATGTCAGTAAGCACACTTTTTTGCCCTGCACAATTTCCCGTACTTAATCCTGAAACTGAAGGATTCATTCAAAAGGAAGGATTTTTTTAAACCCCTCAAATTCTAGCCTCTAATGCTATTTGTTTAGGGAGTCATCTGTCTTATGAGCTAATTCTTAATTCATGGCGATCAATTTGTTAATTTGGAAGCATTTTCAGTAAGACATTATATATGTCACATTCCTTTTTCAGAACAAATCCATAGATATTGAGCACTCTGAAAATAAGAAATTCTATTTCTCTCTTGTTTCTGAAGCCACATCCTTCGATCATCATTTTCACAACAAAGAACATTCAGCAAGCTTATATATGCAATATTCACATCAAGGACACCAAGAATCCTTTCTCTAGAGGATATCTAAATATTTAACAACTACAGGAATTGGTCACACATGAAAGATGGACACGTGTTGTATTTTCAGATGCCAAGCACTGCACCAAGAATACAACATTCTTGTTTACTGTTATTAAATGAAATGTTAGTGATAACAACATCATCTGAGTACTTACTGTATACCAGACACAAATACACTATTTCCATGGTATCTTATTTAATATGCAAAGCACTTAACATTCTAGATATTCTATTAAAAGAGAAATAAAGAAAAAGCAATGCCCATCATAGTGAACAGGCTAGCTATCCATTAAAATCAGTTTTTCTTCTGATAGCAATGAAGTTCTAGATGGGATATGAACCCCAAGCTACACATGATCGAACCCCAGGTTCCCCTGCTCTTAAATGTAGCCACATATCCAAGCTCTTGCCAGTGAAGTATGAGTAGAAGCGATGTGTGCAAATTCCACCTCATTTGCTTGAGTAGAAATCAGTGGACCGAATTAGACACTCTCCCCCTTCTCATAGCTATCACGGCCACTTCAACTGTGTTCCCAGTTGACTGTAAGGAGCAGAGCTGCCAGCCAGATGAAAACGTTGAACTTAGCCACTATTATTTGACCATTACGTTGACGTCTATTTGTTGCAACAGGTTAGCCTACTCTAATTAATAAATTGGACACACGTATGTTTGTAAGTATACACATTCACACACATACATACGTGTGTATATGTGTGTTAGTCAATAACCAACAGGAGCTTTTGTCTTTACTTCTGCAGGATTATTAATCCATTAAGTTCTTCCAGAGCAAGTACAGACCAAACATCAAGAACACCTGCATGAGCTATAAATGAAACTACTGCTTTCTGATTATTATACTGCTGATGATAACTAACATTTTAATTGTATGGCTGTGAACTTAAATTTTATGGTTTACAGGGGCGCCTGGGTGGCACAGCGGTTAAGCATCTGCCTTCGGCTCAGGGCGTGATCCTGGCATTAAGGGATCGAGCCCCACATCAGGCTCTTCCGCTAGGAGCCTGCTTCTTCCTCTCCCACTCCCCCTGCTCGTGTTCCCTCTCTCGCTGGCTGTCTATCTCTGTTGAATAAATAAATAAAATCTTTTAAAAAAATTTTATGGTTTACAAAACATTTCCAAAAACATTCTCACATGACCCTCATTATAGTCCTTTTATTTTGCAATTGCCAAACTAAAATTCAGAGTGGTTAAGTGATGCCAAACAGTACCAACTATAAACTGGCAATAGGACGTATTAAACCGGAAATCTATGTTTCAAGACTACATTGTACCACCTCTTTGTAACGATACCGCTAATGTTTGACTTGGTAAATTCAGCTAACTTGAGCTGTCTACTTCAAAAGGAAAATGAATTTTGCCTGTTGCTGTTACATTAAAAATTAGCTAAGATCAGACTTTCCTACTTCTATATATTTGAGCGTGTCTGGTATAACCTGTATTATTCTGAAAATTCTAATAAATCTACGTGGAGGAATGGGAAAAGAAAAATGAAAAATTCTAAAGTTTAAAGTCTCTTAGGAGAAAGCCTCCAAATTATCTTTAGGTTTGGTCAGCAGGATAACTCAGTGAGGGGCGCCTGGGTGGTACAGCAGTTAAGCATCTGCCTTCGGCTCAGGGCGTGATCCTGGCGTTATGGGATCGAGCCCCACATCAGGCTCCTCTGCTATGAGCCTGCTTCTTCCTCTCCCACTCCCCCTGCTTGTGTTCCCTCTCTAGCTGGCTGTCTCTATCTCTGTCGAATAAATAAATAAAATCTTAAAAAAAAAAAAAGGATAACTCAGTGAGATTTAAGGCATTGGAAATAGAAATTGATTTTTTAAAAAAATAAATAAATATTTCCAGTGCAAAATCTGTAACACTTTTTCAAAAACCACTTTTCTGTCCTGGATTTCAGCCAAGTCTTATTACTGACATGACAGTTGTGATGGTTTTCTTTTTCTGCTTCCTAACCTTTCCTTAGAGCTTTCCAGGTAACCTCCTCAGTAAAATCTAATATTCTCCTCATGACCCTTTCAGTTCTTCTTTTGCTAGGGTTAGACACCACATGTACGTCTGTGGATATCAGCCAGGAACCTTCCCAATCCTTCACCCAGTTTTGTATCCTATTTAAAGAATATTTCTCCTGCCCCCTAAAAGAAGGTAATCAAACAAGAACTTCCACCCTTCTTTTTTCTAGAGAATTAACCAGCAGTTCTGTTCTACAACACACAAGGCAGAAGGGATAGAGATATAATTTATTTTTTACCTCCGTAAGTATCCCCATGGGTTAATATTCATATAAGACCATTTTTCTGAAGGCCTTCAGGATGTAAATAGCTGTTCAGGGCAGCCTCAAAGTCAGGGGGTGGGGGACGATGATAAGAAGCCTGTATAGAGGAGAAAAGAACTCAAAAGTGGAATTCTGATAGAAATAAAGCCTCAGTGAATTTTAGATTCCTCCAGTACATAGATTAGGTGATTAACTGTCTGAGATATTTAATATAAATGAAAATAATGCATATTCTTCAAATCCTAGATAATTATTTATGGATCCATCAACCATAAAAGGAATTATTCAACACTAGATAAATTATTAAATTCATTAATTACCAACCTAGAAAAATTATTGCTGACTGATTGGATTAGGTCTCTCCCTAAAACCAACAGTTTAAAGATACTTCTTTCAATTAATTTGACACTAGTGATTTCAGATGCTGCAAAATATATGAACATGGTTTAATGAGATGCTTTTATTCTCTGTTCTGTTTTCATTAATTGACAAAGAAGTATTCACTGATAGTCTGGCTCCAAGTCATTGTATAAGCTATCTTTTATATAAGAGTAAATTAAAAATTAAAGTTCCTTCTTAAATTAGCAAGTAATGATTATTTAATTACAAAAGAGGAAATGCTTGGTAACTTTTTTCTGGATTGTTAAAAGGAAAGTAAAGAAATGAGGATCAGCATTGAGTGTGGCTGATTTCCGAGAAGAAATTTGTTTTAGTGACTGGATCATTAAATCCCTCTAAAGCTACACAACAGGTATTACAAAGCATGGGAGAAATTTTATAAAGATTAAAACCCAGTTTCTCCCTTTGCTGCTAGAACATCACTTGGTTCCAATTCTCTTTCAAACTCCAACAACTTATCAGTATTATCCAGTATTGTCTGTCTGTCCCCAGACCTTTTTCTTATGCCATATACTCCCCCAAGGTGATCTCATCCACATTCGTGAATTCAACTGGAATCAATATGCTGATTGTCAAAATCTACGTCTTCAATACCAAGGTCATTCTAACTTCCCAGTCCATATTTTAAAACATCTCCTTCTATATCAGAGGAACCTCAAAATCAACATGCCCTAGATTTACTATCTCTACTCTTTACCCCACAGGCAAATAATCTGTTAGCTCTCCTGCATCTCCTCTCTCCATGAATGGTTTCAGTCTTCTCCTTCAGTGGTTGGTCAGTGTTCCTCTGGGCACATCCATGAGTACCTACAGCCTTCATATTGCCAGAGCAATACCATGCTCCACAAGGAAGAGAGGAAAACACAAATATCTTCCACTCTAGTTCATTTTGGCCCTTGGAGATCAATGCAGCCCAGCTCATGTGCATATTTCACAATTTTTCCTTGAAAGCAATTCAAGTTCCAACTATAACTCTCTCTGTGTAGGGTCATATGGAGCCCATGAAGTCAGACTATTCCCAATGCCCTTTCATCATCTGCAGATGCCCCTGTCTCCAACCACAGTTCTCTAGGAACTATACACCGACATCTGTTTGGGAAGCTCCCTTCCTTCTAATACATTTGCAACAGAAGCCTCAGCAAATTGCTGGTCTCATACACCCATATATATCTGAACTTGGTAAGCCTCATTTATCACACACACACACACACACACACACACACACACACACACGTCCCCAAATCTGCAAACTCAGTCTGCATTTCTCATCACTGTCACTCACAATCATCCTTGTCACAGGCAGGTACTAAACTGACATAAGAAAAAAGAGCATGAATTTAAAATGTAGAAGTTTATAAAATATATTTTATCAATTACTTTCAAGTTATTTAATATTTCTGATAGGTCTTGGGGTTGGAGTCAACAAGGTGACTTGATAAAGGTTTAACAGCACGTTGTGACTGAATCCACGATCTCAAATCAGTATTTCTGTCTAGAATAATTCAGGATATTCAAGTTAATCTGGTTCAACCTACTCACTTTTTTCAGAAGCTGCTCACAGAAAGTAAATCAAGTAGCACACTAATGGCAAAGCCAATCCCTAATCTCCCTATTATTTTTCTACCGCTGTACCACAAATTACCACAAATTTGGCAGCTTTAAACAAGACCAATTAATTAGCTCATAGTTTTACAGGTCAGAAGTCCAAGAACAAAGACTGGTTTCACTGCTCAGGTCTCACAGGCTAAACTCACGATGTCGACCAGGAAGCATTCTCACGTGGAGCTCAGCTACTCTTCCAAGACAATGGTTGTGGCAGAATTCAGTGACTTGCAGTTGTAGGACTGTGGTCCCTCCTTCCCTGTGGACTATCAGGTGGAAGTTGCTTTCAGCTCCTAGAGGCCAGCCACACTCCTCATCACGCGGGCCTCTCCATCTTCAGAGCCAGCAGCGTGGATTGTCCCTTTCGACAAAACAAATTCCCATTCATTCTGAATCTCATTATCCAGCAGAGGGCAGACCCTTTTAAAGATGCTCCTGATGAGGCTGGGCTCATCAACGATAATCTCCCTTTCTTAAAGCCCCACTACGGTCACAGCTCAGGCCCACATTCAAAGAGATGGAATCATATAAAGATGTATGCCAGAGGGTGGCAATCTTGTGCGCCATCTTGAAATTCTGCCTACTAATTATAGTTCTTTCTACCACATAATCATGCACTGGACTGCATTACCCCCTGAACAGAGAGAAGAAGGACAAATAGAAGGGACAATAGACACGGGGGAGAAGAATGTTATGGCTTCTTTGATTTACCACATATACAAACTTTACAAAATTCTAAAATCCATACATTATTCAGTGTGGATCTATTAAATCTCTGAATTTCCTGGCTTTCAGTTTCATAATTTATGAAACAAGGATTCCCACTTTGTATAACCATACGTTCATACGTAACACATTTATATTAAAAAACTTACAGGGTTACAGAAAAGGAAAGATTGTCTCAACTTAACTTCATGTTAATGCCGTCACGAGTAGTCTATGCAACCAGTTCATGAACAAGCAACCTCCCCAGCCTTTGACAAATGGTCTAATTTTTTTTTTTAGCATTAAAACCTCCTCCTATTACTTCTATCTATAGAATTATAATAATATCTTTTCAATCATTTTAACTCTTAATCATTCTAAGTTTTCAAGTTACCTTCATAATTATTGTCATGTTAATTTTATAATTAAAAAAAAATCATGTAAAATAGATAGCCTGGGTTACTTTTGTCACTTCACAGGTGGAAAAAAAAAAAAAAAAAAAAACCTGAGTCTAAGGAAAGGTTTAATGATTTTTCCTTTAGCAAGTTAGGAACAGAACCAAGAGCAGATTCCAATTTTCTTCTCATTTGGCCTGAGGCACTTCCTATTCTACTGTTGCTCCCTGTCATCTTTATTAATAAGCAACTGGGGTTTTTTTCAACTGTACAAACACCGCGTCTTGTTTATCTTGCTTTGTACAGGGCATAGCACACAGTCAGTACACGTTCATGCAATCGCTACTGAGAACTGCTGTGTGCCAAATACAGTTCCAGCCTGGGGTGCCGGGGCTGCCTCCAACAAGACACAGCTCTGCCTTTAGGAAGCTTACCAACCACGGAAATTACTTCCAAGGAGAGTGATTTCGGACTCAGTCTTTGGCTGCAGCTATGAAGTCAAGCAAAGACAGTAATACATCATGTACTGAAATAATAACTAGTCATAAACTCATCACAGTGGAATATTTCAATTGAGTTCTAAATAATATCCACTATAATTTTTAAAACATCATCTCTAAGAATACTTTGTGTCATTTGGTCACTCACTAAAAAGAACAGTTAACACGTAACAGTAACTACGGGTCCACCATGTTCTATAGTAATTTTTTTTTCCATGTAATCTTTGCAATAACCCTCTGAGAGCAGGTGCTATTATTCTCACTTTACAGATGAGGAAACCAAACCCAAAAAAGAAACTCCCTCAAACTCATAAACAGTAAGTGGTGGAGCTGAAATTTTAACTCGCCCCATCTGGTTCCAGAATCAAGGCTCTTAACCAGTAGATTCTGTTGCCTCAATAAACATTTTTTTTTTTAAAGTTTCTTCTAAGTTCCAGGCACTGGGAATTTATTTTTTATATTATTTTTTTATTTTGCTAATCAAGATTATAAACCAAAGCAGCAATCTCGCCTGATATGAACCTGTTTTGATCTGATAGGACAAGGATAGGGTCTGATTTGAATCATCATTTGGGGGGGCAGAAAATTCACTGATTTGTGTTCTACAACTTTCACAACAATAGAGACCTCCTCTTCCTTCAAACCTTCTTGTTATCAGGTGAGAATTTTCATTTGTAAGTGAGTTTCAAAAAGTAGAAAAATGCTTACAGGACATGCCCCAAAATCCAATGAAACATTTCTCTGCGGTACATACCAAATATAGCAGGTTTTATCTTTTAATATCTAAAATCTAAATAAGTTGGAAAATTAATATCTAACTGTTAATAACTCCCTCTCCTCCCTACCATCAAGGCAAGCAAAGTAAATATGGCTGAGTTTTTGTTTATCTGAGCCTGAAGAGTATTTTTATAGCTGCAAACCCAAACGACACTTGACTACAAAGACTTGTACATCATTTACAAATAAAACTGTATTCTGCCATTAAAAACTTGGGCTTGTCTTCCAAAGTTTCAGCATGAGAGAGAAATAGGTCTTATATGTTTAAATATTATTTTTATTAGCAATGGCCAGATAGTGGGGAAACTAGTGTAAGGAGCCTCTTTAGTATACGAGAGTCTAAACACATCACCTGTCATTAAAATATCTACAACATTTAAAGTATGTTAATAGCCTTAGCATTTACGTGACTTTTATTTTTTATCAGCTAATTTGAATTCTCCCCACACTGCTGTTACTTGGAGAATATTTTCTTCTCATTGTATGTGTGCTTGAGTGTGAGTGTTTCTAAAGATACATTCAAAAGGAAATGCATCAGTATTCCCAGGGTGTTTTTAAACTGAACTCCAAATTCAAGAGATTTATGGCTTAAGTATGAGTACACAGTACATTTTCCAAAAAGCCAACCTTTCATCAAAATCTGTGCTAGGTATGCAAAGAGACAAAATCATCTGGCAACTGCACTACGTGTTTCTACTATTTTCTTCACCTGTTATATTCCTTTTCCTCCTACAGTTTTCAAATCCCAGTTTGCAGGGAAGCTTTTTGAGAACACAAAACCACTCCCCAATTATATGCTTAATATTTAAATACCTAATAGCTTACCTAATACTTGTTTAAATAATGAACGCAATTATGATAATCCTTAGCATTTTGCCATTTGCTCTTTCTAATTATAATAGTTCAGTACAAAGGTAGAGACATAATACAAATGATGCTGAACCGAGCGGGGCACAGTTATAGTCACAAGAAGTGGGAAAGGTCTCTCGGCATATTTACCAACACACAGTTGAAAATGTTTGCCAAAATCCGACAGCAATGTTTGGACATGAGTCTGCAATAATTTTTATGAGAGGAGAAATACTGCTCCCCAAAAAGGGGAAAAGAGAATAGTGAAAGGCAAGTTCTCCCTCCAGTGGTTTATTTATTTCTGCTAAAACGTTCCTTCCTAAGTAGTCAGCCTCATGCTTAGACCATCATAAGCACTCATGCCTAGAAGTAAAGACTGAACAAAGAAGTAATCAAGATGGCAGACACTTCTGTGAATGATAGAAGCTTGAGTGACACTCTAAAACCCACCTGGAGAATTTTGGTTTTTTAAATTCATAATTGGTACTGTTAAAAAATAAAACTTATATTTTCAAAAAAACAATCAGTGAGAGAGAAAAGTTATAATAAGACACGTTGACATCAGTTAAAGCATTTCAGGCTCTCTTGATACAGCAGTTGTTTCCCCTGGCCACGTGAGCTCAAAAGAAGACTCAAAATTCAGCTCTTTTGGTGATTTGAATTAGAATATCTAAGTCTCTTTCTTTCCTCAAAAAAAAAAAAAATAATAAACCTCTTTGAGCCACCCTAGAAGACCCCATACTCATCACACATAACGCCAAACTTTAGGATTCATGAATTTAGGGAATTCATCAGTTGCTATTCTCACTAAGAACTAAAAAATCCAAGTCTTGTTGACCTTGGCAGACCCCTCTCTCACATTAGGCTTCTCCAAGACAAATGTTTCTTCACTACCTATTCAGGCCCTCATGCCCCACTCCACAGCTCACCAGAGGGATTACCCCACCCCAGACGAGATGAGGCTGTTACCCACTGTCCCAGTCTATCCATCCCTAGACCCACCTTTCAGGCCCTCCAACCTCTATCATCAATAAACTAGGACTTGTCTTCCTTTCATCAGACCTCCCCATCTCTATCAGCAGATTCTTGCACAAAGAGTTTAAGCAGATTTCTTGAGATAAGAGGAGGGATGGTGAAGAGAAGAGTCTCCTCTATCCTCTAATCAATAAGAGAAGCAAGTTTTCAAGCCCATTTTCTCAATTACTGTTCACATAACATGCAAAGAATCATAAATAAGACTCTATTTTCCCAAATAAAATAAACAAACTAGACAAAGAGCATCTTTAACACGAAACTTAAGGAGTCTAAAAAGAAGATCTATTCTGGGGCCCCTGGGTGACTGAGTCAGTTAAGCGTCTGCCTTCAGCTCAGGTCATGATCTCGGGGTACTGGGATGGAGCCCCACATCGCATCAGGCTTTCTGCCCCTCTCTCCTGCTCATGCTTTCTAATAAGTAAAATCTTAAAAAAAAAAATTCTTTGAAAAAATCTACTCTGAAGCTCTTTGCGCCCATTGCTTCTTCAGAAAAAAAGAGGACTTTTCAATGTTACGTTTGTTATGTTATATTACCTCACACTATTTACATTAGGTTTCACCTTACTCGTAGCAGATGGAGATTCATTAAATCTGATTAACCACACTTCCAGGAATATAACTTCTAGGTAAACGGTCAAAGAAACAAGAGCTAGAAGAAAGCTCATTTAGAAGGTGACTAATATAAATTAAATAAGTTCTCATGTTGGCACATGTTTCTATGATTATGAGAAATAAATATTTATTTGCTTTAGAAACTTCATTTGAAGTTTGTTCATTCACTCCACATTTTACCATGTGCCAAACCCTAACAGAAGGACTGGGGATATAATGCAAAGTGAAACAGGCATGATGCCCAAGCTCATTGTGCTTATATTTTATTGGAATTACAGAAATAAAAGAACAGGTACAATATACCATATACAAAAATCAATTTTAAATGAATCGAAGGTCTAAAAAGAGCTAAAACTATAAAACTCTTAGAAGAAAATATAGGGAGAAAGCTTCATAACACTGGATTTGGCATGTACTTATTAGATGTAATATCAAAAGCACAATCAACAACAAAAAAATAATTTGGACTTCTTCCCAGTTAAAAAATTTTGTGCATAAAAGAAGTAAAAAACTTCTGTGCATCAACTCAGAATAGGAGAAAATACTTGAAGACTATCTATCTGATAAGGGAAGTATCCAAAATATATAAAGAACCCTTAATAACTCAACAACAACAGCAAACTGATTTTAAAAATGAACAGAGTACTTGAGTAGATATTTCTATTTTTTAATTTTTATTTTTTAGAGAGAGAGATTGAGAGAGACTGTGCATGGAGGAGGGACATGGGGAAAAAGAGAATCTCAAGCAAGCTCCACACCCAGCATGGAGCCCGATGAGGGGCTCTTTCTCATGACTCTGAGATCATGACCTGAGCCAAAATTCAGAGTCGGATGCTTAACCAACTGAGCCACCCAGGTGTCCCTTGAACAGATATTTCTTCAAAAAAGATACACAAATGGACAATAAGCACATGAAAAGATGTTCAACATCACTGATCATTAGCAAAATGCAAAGTAAAACTACGGTGATACCATTTCACTCTTATTACAGTGACACACAGAAAATAAGTGGGGGTGAGCGTATGGAGAATAGATTTACCACATAATCCAGAAATCCCACTTCTCAGTATATACCCAGAAGATTTGAAAGCAGGGTTTCAGACAGATATCTGTATGCCCATGTTCATAGAAGTATTATTCACAATAGCCAAAAAGTGAAATCAACTTAAGTATTCATCAATGAATGAATAAACAAAATGTGGTATATGTATGTACAATAAAATATTATTGAGCCTTAAAAAGAAATTCTGACATATTCTACAACACAGATAGACATTGAGGGTATTATGCTAAGTAAAATAAGCCAGTCATAAAGGACAGCTGCCGTATGTTTTCCACTTACATGAAAGTACTTCAAGTAGTCAAACTTACAGAGACAAACAGTAGAATAGTGGTGCCAGGTGTTGGGGAAAGGGAGGATAGGGGAGATATTGTTGAATGGGTTTGGAGTTTCAGTTTGTGAAGATGAAAAACGTTCTGGAGATGTTTGTACATAATGTAAATATACTTAATGCCACCAAACTACAGATTCAAAAATGATTATCACGGTAAATTTTACGTTATATGTATTTACCACAATTTTGAAAAACAGAATAGGATAATTTTGGATATTGGGAAGTGTTACAAAGAAACAGAACATGATGGAATGACTGGAGAATGGGCGAAAACAGCATTAGAATGAGCTGGAGTATTCAGGGGAGGTGACATTTTTCTGAGATCTAAATGACAAAAAGAGTCAGAAAAGTAAGACATAGTGGGCAAGCTTTCAGGCAGAGAGAAGAGCAAATGCAAAGTCCCTGTGGCAGGCATGGGCTTTGCATATGAAGAACTATACAGAAGGCCCAGGGATATTGATGTGGGATGACCTACAAGAGATAGGTAAGTCATTATTGGCCAGGCAAGCATGTGAATTTTCTTCTAAGGACACCATGAAACCTTGGGAGATTTTGGAACAATGGAATAATGTGATCTAATTTGTATATAAAAGTGTTTTAGCTGCTGTGTAGAAAATGAGTCTTGGGAAGACAAGAATCAAAGCAGATGCACTAAGAGTTGTTCCAAAAGTACAGAGTACACATGCTGATGGTTTGGAAGAGATCACAACAGTGGAGAAGAAGACAAATGAATACATTCAATGTATGTTTTGAAGGTAAAGCTAACAAATCTTGCTTATTTACTCATGGATAGGGTAATCATACATTCCCAGTTCACCTGCAACAAAAGTGATTACTCGCTACTGTCCCAGTGCCCATATAGTGAGTGCCTCTTTTGTTCTCAACATTACCCCAGTTTGGACAATAAACCACAGTTGCCTAGCTAAGGGTATTAAAGGAAAAAAGAAAACTCAAGGACGACTCTTTAGCTTGAGCAACCACAGGTTTGTGGTACTGACCTTTCAAAGATGGTCTATTAATAGTATCATTAAATAAGGAAAGAATACAGTTACAGCTCCACATTCTATTTATTTTATTCATGACTCCTTTTTGACCACAAACATTCAACAATCCCTTGTTTCTCTTTTCATCCTAATTTAGTAGATAAGGATGCATCTCAAAACTCTGGAAAAAAATAAGGCCAAATGAATTAGCTAACTATCCAGAAAATAAAGCAAAAAAAGAGCAATTTCCAAGGCACCTGGGTGACTCAGGAAGTGAAGCGGCTACCTTCAGCCCAGGTCATGATCTCAGGGTCCTGGGATCGAGTCCCACATGGGGCTCCCTGCTCAGCAGGGAGTCTGCTTCTCCCTTTCCCTCTGTGCCCTCTCTAGCTCTTGCTCTCTCCCAAGTAAATGAAATATTTAAAAAAAAAAAAAAAGGAGCAACTTCCAGGAAGGAGCGGCATGTACAGGAGAAGCTCCCATGGTGCCCCCAGTCTCATGAAGAGACAAAGATCACGGAAGTGGATCTCTGGTCTGACAAGGCTATAGAAGGATGAGGCTTATTCTTGAGCCTGGAGCTGCGATGGGTTTGTAGCACTAACTGAGAAAGAAAGACTCTCCGAGGAACACCTCAGGGAAAAGAGCCCTAAAGAGACTGCTTGCTTCCCAGAAAAATGGCACTGGTGACAGGCTAGAAAACACATTAAAAGTGTGGAAGCCTACAGAAGAATGCTTCTTGAGAAGGAGGACAAAGGCACAGGAATACCGTGCATCTAAATAATTACAAGTGATGGACAGAGCACTATGTAGAACCAGAAGTTAAGAAATATGTTGGGGGTGCCTGGGTAGCCCAATCGTTAAGCGTTTGCCTTCGGCTCAGGGCGTGATCCAGGCATTCCGGGATCGAGTCCCACATCGGGCTCCTCTGCTAGGAGCCTGCTTCTTCCTCTCCCACTCCCCCTGCTGTGTTCCCTCTCTCGCTGGCTGTCTCTCTGTCACATAAATAAATAAAATCTTTAAAAAAAAAAAAAAGAAATATGTTGGAATATCTGAAGTTGTCATTTCCTGAGATAGTCTCAAGGGGTGCCAGATTTATTATTATTTTGCATTCTGAGAAAAAAAAGAAAAACCTAGACTGATGCAGCCTGAAGAAACATCTGCTATCTATATATCTCAAACATTAAAAATCTTATGAAACAGTACTGCTTTCTTTCCCTTTATCCAAAAAAGAACTAGAGGCAAAAAAAAAAAAAATCCTCTAAAGTTTTCTTCTTAATTCTCAAGGTCAACAGATTTCCTTAAGGACAAAATAGGATTCCAAATCTACCCTGAGATAATGGTTAAACCAAACTAACACCAGAGCTTAGTACTGGAACTACTCCCCTTGATTAATATTTGAAGGCCAGTTAGTTAAGATTAAAACCTCTTACTACACAAAAAACCAATGCATGTTTTTTTCAAGTATATGATAACTGGGGACTGTCAGTGAATGTGATCGAGTCAAGAAGCAAAGAGAAAGATGGGTTGTGTTTCAGAGGGAATTGCTGTGCTTCACCTGCTACCCGGCTATTTTAAGCCTCGGTTTTGTGAACCATCTACATACTAGGATTTCCAGTATTACCCTAAGTGAAAGAACCCTAGCAGTGCCTAAGGACTTAAATGCTCATTTTTTTAATTTCAGTAATTGGTTTTGTCAGTTGATCGTTTTTAGGATGAGCCAAACAGGATATGAAAACAGCAGGACTTAACCAGAGTCTAAATTGAGCTGTAACATTAAGAGGGGGAGGGGAAGCAGAGAGAATATCAAGCCCTTTAGGCCAATTGCATCTCTTCTATATGCCTGTTAACCTGGTCCAATCTTTTAAATATATATGGTTCATAGAAGTATCTGAATGATCTTTGAAAAACTACAGTGCTGAAACAAATAATTGCTAATGAGTCACTGGAACTGAAGATTAGATAAAATCCACTATTTTATCAGGCTTTCAAGATGAACAGCTGCAGGTAACGTATCTGATTAGGCTTTTGCCTATGCAAATATCATTCATCTTGCCACTTGCCATTTGCTTTAATCCCTTAACAGAGTTCTTTAATCACAGATAGTTCTGCAGATCCATCAAACCTCACTCATCATTGTATCCTGTATTGTGAATTAAGCTGGGTATCATTTAGATGTTATCTTTTGTGAGTTATATGCTACCTAAATATTATCAGTTCTCGCAAGACTGCCTGAATATTGTGTTCCACACATAGATACCTTCAGGCTCTTGCGGTGATGGCTTATTTTACTTAATGGTAGAGTCTCCCTTTGGTTTCAGTTCACATTCAGATCTTGATTTTTTTTCAGCGGATAAAATTTCAGCATGATTGCAGAATAGTCTCTAACCTCCAGTCTAGTGGAGTTAAACTCTTGGGAAATTTATTCAAGAATTTCAATTAATGGACTGAATTGAAAGGTTTTCCTACAAATAAGTGATGAGCTATAGGAAATTGGACTCTGAACAAAGTCTCCTGGCAGTCACTTACACATCCATTACCTAACAGAAAATTTTCAAACTTTACCACAAAGTTATCAAAATTATGCTGCAAAATCAAATAAAATAGCAAATAAAATGTGTTCCTACTTTGGAAAATAGAAGCATATTTTTACAGTTTAAAAAACAGGGAGGTTTCTAAACAAAACAGCTGGCATCACTTTAGGCAAGCTGCTGATTTAGAAAGAGAAAGGGCTTGCCTCAAGACTGTGAATAAGAACTTTTCCGTCGGCAATTGAGTAATAATCGGAAGCCGAAATAGAGTCACTACCAATCCTAGTGCTAGAACCTCAGGTCACCTGAAAAACTAGTCTCTCTTTTCCATAATCATTTAATTATTCCTTTTCTTTCTTGAGGAACATGACAAATATTTTTTTTTCTAGAGCATAGATAATCCCGGGGCACCTGGGTGGCACAGTTGGTTGACTGTCCAACTCTTGGTTTGGCTCAGATGGTGATCTCAGGGTCATGAGATCTAGCCCTGCGTGGGGCTCCGTGCCCAGAGAGGAGTCAGCCTGGGATTCTCTGTCCTTCGCCCTCTGCCCCTCCCCAATCCTCTCTCTAAAATAAATAAAAAATCTTTAAAAAAAAAAAAAAAGAATAGATTGTCCCAATTGCAACCTTCAAGTTCCAAGGGAAATATTCCCACTTAGAGCAAGATGCATAAGCCAACTATCTCTTCTTTGGTTGTTTAGTCATTTCCAGAAATCTGCCACTTTTGTTAAAACATTTCATAAATCCTTCAGAAGATAGACAGTTTGGGCCTACACTAGATTTCCAATAATTAAGACTCAATAAAAGCCGGCAGGGCTGGATTCTTTCCTACACACATATAGATATTTACGCCTATTCTCTATTGCTTTGCCACTTTCAAGAAATTTGAACAAAAGATTTGAATATTCACACACATAATATAGCAAAAGTAACCAAACAGGCATTGTTAAGCACTTATTATGTGCCAAGCATTTTTCTAGGTGTAGTTACATCCTTTTCTTATCTCAGGTGCCAAGACAAAGACTTGGCTGAAAGTCCCAGTGAAAATTCCATGTTTTCATCCAACTACAACCCTTCCACTCTGCAATTTTTTTTTCTGTTCTAAGCAACTGTAGCATTTATATCTATATTTCTCATTTTAATTCAAGGCAGTGAATGTCCTTTTGACACTAAATAACATTACAGAGCTTGGCACATGCTTAGCATACCGTAGATATATATTAAATATTTCCCTCTTAAACATAATGTATATTCTTACATAAACACATGGACATTCATCATGCAGTGTCTCTCAAGATACAGGCCTTATATTTTATGCCCTGTACTTTATAATCTTCCCATCACTAGAGGGTGGAGAATTGGAGGATCACCAAACCATCCATGCAGAACTGACTGATAGATCAACTGGTAGCCTGACCAGCTAATTCAGATCTCATACAGCTATTCACCATCTTTTCTCATTATTCACATCTCCAGTGCAGTTATTCAAAGGTCCCAAACGAGCAGCCACAACTAGATGATCCCAGTCCGTATGTATTCATTCAAATATTTGTCAGATTGAGGACAAAATACAAGCTCAGTCACAATACTGTTCCATAACCACCTCATACCCGGCTCTAGGAAAGAGATTTGGGTTGGGGGGGGGGGCAGGTAGAGGATTTTATTTATTTATTTGACAGAGAGAGAGGGAGGGTGAGCACAAGCAGGGGGTGTGGCAGGCAGAGGGAGAAGCAGGCTCCCAGCTCAGCAGACGGCCCGAAGGAGGGCTCAATCCCAGGACCTTGGGATCGTGACCTGAGCCAAAGGGAGATGATGCTTAACCTCTGCTTAACTGACCGAGCCACCCAGGTGCCTCTAGGCAAGAAATTTTGAATCACCTTTTGAAGAGTTGCTACTAAGTGTTTTTAAGTCTTTAAGGCTTTAAGAGTAAAGTATTCTAACAATAGTCAACAGAGGATCAAGTTGAGTGACATATTGCTTTCAGCTGATTATCTGGGTGTGTTATTAGGCGATAATACTGAATCCTTTGAACATTTAAAATTATTTTTTGAAGATTAATACCCACTGCACATCTACCCACCTTTTGGCATCTATGGCCACATACTCTATCTTCTTTCCTGAGAGCATGGAGCTGTTTGTGCTCCTTGGATCAACACGCCATTTGTGCCCTGGATCCCAAACCACCCCCCCAACTACTCACCCAGATCAGCTCCTCTCCTCTTGCTCTTACAGAGGAGACTGTCCCTCTAATAGATCACTACCATGAACATGCAAACATGCTGTGATTTCTCCCACTTTATGAAAAAGAACAAAAAAAACCCAAAACGCTCTTGACCCCATTTTCCCCCGCACCTTCGTCTCCTATCATCTCATTCCTCTCCAGCCCTTTGCACAGACCTCCTTAAAGGAGCTGTTTAAACTCCTATCTTCCAATGTGTAGACTCCCCTTCTCTTCAATCTCCCATTCTCTTCCCCCTAGAACCCATCCAATCAAGGTCACAAACAACCCTCCATGCCCTGACAAATTCCATGGTCAGTTTTTAGTTCTCATACTACTTGACATAAATAATCAGCCCACTTGCCTTGAAATATATTCCTCACTTAACTTGTAGAACACCACACTCACCTGGCTTTCCTTTCCAGTCTTTCTCAGCCTCCTTTACTGATTCCTGCCCAGCTCCCCAACACCTAGTAGCCCAGGATCTAGAAGAGGGCCTGGCACATGGTAGCTATCCCGTATATGCCGCTTGACTGAATCTATCAAAGAATCTCATTAACAAATGTATTGAAAACATACTAAGGTGGGTTAAGATATGGCTCCCAAGTACATGGTATCATTTTTTTTATTTTTTGGCACATTTACCTGTTTGTGGGAATATTCTATCAAGGGAAAAAAAGGCATGTTTAAATTTCTTTAGACAGTTTCAGAGACATCGGTCCTATAAATCATCTCCTTCCAAATTCATATCAATTTTTGAAACCATTATAATTAAATGAATAATAATTTATTATTGGTCAGTTTTCAGTCAGATTTACACATCAACAGAGATTTTCTTTGCAATATGGAAAATTTGGTAGTCCCTTCATATCTTCTTTATAATCAATATGTCCAGTGTATTTATGGATATTTTATAGGACTTAGTATACAACTTTATTTTAGGCTGTTGTAAAGGGCTTGGCTGTTATAATTTTGCATTTTTAATGCATCATTGCTATATTTCTGGTTTGTTTGATTTTCTGTCATTGGTTAAGAACACAATCTCCAACAGTATTGTTCCTTTGGGAATACATTATCTGCTTTATAGAACTATTTTCAGGAATGTGATGTGATGGAAAGCAATGATAGAATGCATTTATATGTTTTTAATATAAGCCACTTCTGTGTGCATTTTACGGATTTACCAAGGTAGTACGAATGATGGAATTGAAAATTTCAAATATGAGCAATTAGATTGATAAATATTTAATGGTAAAATGCAGCCACAACAAGAAAGACTGAATATTGACACTGCTAGAGTGTTGTCCTTGTTTCTAACTAATAGAATTCACACATTCAAATGAATTTTGGTTTGAAAGTTGTTAAGTATCTTAAAAGCAAAGAATCAAACCCTGTGTGGAGTCTAAATTTTAGCTATAACAATAATAACTGCTAGAACTTATACATCCAGATGGGTGTTGTTCTCCTCAAAATGATAACCTTGCAAGGCAACACCATATTCCAACGATGGTGCCCTGTGTTCAGAATGTTTTTACAACTCCGCCTTCGAAAACATTACGGAAGCACCTGCCACACTCTCAGCCATCCTCAGAGGGCCACACGTGTTCATTCACTATGGATGGATTAAAGAACCAAAATTATTTGATGTCAAGTCCAATAAATCAGGTGAATGATAAAATTAAGTAATACCATCTTGAACCTACAACAAGATTTAACTACAAAATAAAAAGGCAGATGTCCTTGCAAAGAGTGTAAATTCGCTCTGAAGGTGAGTCCAGAAGAGGAGATTTTAACATGTATTGAGCAACTGCAGCAGGGTTGAAATGTGGGCCGCCTCCAGGGGTAAATACTTTGAAAGATATCAATCACTTTGATTATACATTCAGGAACTTTAATGTTTTAAAAATCCTTTCCTGTGGATATTCGTAAGTGTAGGTACCTAGGAGACAACCTGCCCCATCTTTCTCAGGGTTATGTCTCTCAACTTGAAAAATACCTGAATCATTAGCTAAGGTAGCTACTGACTTTACCTAAAAACAATTTTAGAAAGATTTTAGTTTACCTTTCAAAATTTCAAACGGATACATAACATAGGAAAGAAACAGAACAAATATAAACTTTAATTCTATCCCCGATTTATGTACTTATGTAGAGTAACATTGAATGCTTACCCTCTTCTAGATACCGCTCAGAACACACTGAACATTAAAACATTTCATCTTTACAAGAACCTTGTAAAACACATCCTATTATTAGCTTCACTTTGAAAATGAAGAAACTGAAAGCAGAGATTAAGAAACCACCAATACATGCACCCCTATATTTACTGCAGCATTATTTATAATAGCCAAGATATGGAAGCAGCCCACGTGTCCATCAATTGATGAATGGATAAAGAAGAGGTGATACAAACTAATGAATCATCAAGCTTTACATCGGAAGCCGGGGATACACTGTATGGTGACTAACATAATATAATAAAAAATCATTAAAAAAAAAAAAAGAAAAAGAAGAGGCGATACAGACACACACACAGAGAGAGAGAGAGAGAGAGAGAGGAATATTACTCAGCCCTTAAAAAGAATGAAATCTTTCCATTTGCATGATCTGGATGGAGCTAGAGAAAATAATGCTAAGTGAAATAAGTCACTCAGAGAAAGACAAATACCATATGATTTCACTCATATGCGGAATTTAAGAAACAAAACCAACAAAGGGAAAAGAAAAAGAGAGGGACAAATCAAGAAACAGACTCTTAATTATAGAGAACTGATGGTTACCAGAAGGGAAGGGGGTGGGGGTGGCAGTACAACAGGTGGTGGGGGTTAAGGAGTACAGTTGTGATGAGCACTGGGTGATGTATGGAAATGTTGATCAGTATATTGTACCCCTGAAACTAATATAACATTGTATGTTCACTAACTGGAATTAAAATAAAAACAAAAAAGACCCACCACAAATCACACAGCTCAGAAGACGTACAGTAGGGACAGGAGCACTGGCAATCCAATCCAGATCCTGTTAGCTGAGCTACAGATATATATTGCTTAAAATATTGGCCAAATTATCACAACAAATTAGAAGAATGTATGTTTCAAAGGTATTAAAATTTGCAGGAATGGGGAGAAATAACAGTAGAAAATCAACCATTGACAAGTTGTTCTTAACTGCCCTATTTTCCAAATGCTAAGGGTGCTTGTAATGGTACCATTATGTCTGTCTACCTACCCCCAGATCCCGGGCCCCAGGCCTTGAAGGCCAGGCCTTGCTCAGGAATCTCAGTGATGTACTCAAAGTGTCTGGCTTGCACACTTTTAGAAAACTTTCCTACCTCGTGATACCTACAACCACAAGAGCATCATAAGCATGACCCTCTGAGAGGCGGAAGTGTCAGGCGCTGGACTAGGGACTGAGACAGCACCTGAGAAATGGGGTATGATTGCCGGCCTGCTGGAGTTCACATCTTGAGGGGTAGACTGTCAAAAAACAAGTAAACAAATTAAATAAGTGTTATTTGAATGATGAGGAAAAGAAACATGGCAGTGTTGTAGAGAAAAAAGGGGATGGTTAGGAACAGTCTAGAAAACCATGGTCAAGCCCAACACGCTGAAATCCTTGAAGGCCAGATGTCACAGCAGTAAATAAAATGTAGAAGTGGCACAGCAAGAAATTATGATCCCAGCCTCCCTCTCTGAGTGGCGCAGTTCAAATGAAATTCTTTTAATAAGGTCGACCCCCCCCCTTGGTTGATACACCCAACTCTCACACTAGCCTGAAAAGGGTTAAAAGGCAAAAATCCATCCTACCTGAAGGGCCCTTCACACCTGATTCTACGAAACTTTGAGTGGGCCTCTGAAAAAACACAGGAGGTCCCAGGGACCTGTTCTGCCCCCAGCCATGGTATTGTTCAACTCACATGTATCCTTACACTGCTTATATCTGGATTCATCTAATATAAAAGAAAACTAACATTGCTCAAAGAGAATTCTCTTTTTTGTGACTCCTCAAGTATGAGCTGGTCTTTGCAAACTGGCCTACCGCAGAAAGCGTCTCTAAGGATGTGATATAGAAAATGAAATCTAAAAGATGAGAAGGAGCAAGTGACGCAAAGCTCCAAGAAAAAGAACATTACAGACCTGGTTCAAAAAGCAAACTTTACAAACACTGGTATTAGGAAAACGTCTCCCTATATTGCCATACCTTAATACCTTTCTAAATTATCATTTTCCATTATCATTAACTCAGCATCCCATAATAAGATGTGGATGCTATTATCAAGGAAAGCAAAGGGGTGACTTTAGTTCTCTTATTTGGGGATCTCATCCATCCTTAGAGTCTTTAAGCACAGCCCAACTTCCCAGCTGTGTCCGGGGACTCCTATCTTCACGCCAAAGATGCTGCTCACGCTGACATGTGCTCCTTCAAAAGTCAAACATCCAGGGCGCCTGGGTGGCTCAGTCGTTAAGCATCTGCCTTTGGCTCAGTGATCCTGGAGTCCTCGGATCGAGCCCCACATCAGGCTTCTCCACTGGGAGCCTGCTTCTTCCTCTCCCACTCCCCCTGCTCATGTTCCCCCCTCTCTCGCTGGCTGTCTCTATCTCTGTCAAATAAATAAATAAAATCTTAAAAAAAAAAAAAAAAGTCAAACATCCACACATCGCCAGCAATACAAACACTAAAATCACTTAAGTATTATAGAGAAAACAGAAGAAAGGTAAAGGAGCTCTGCTCTAACTGTATGTGAACCAAAAGGAAAGTTGCTTTTTTTTTTTTTAAAGATAAAAAGACATGTAGCTCATCACAATGTGGTCCTACGTGGAAAAGAAAATGCAAAATATTAGCTTAAAAAATAATTCATTTAAAAAAGGTTTACTAAATTTCGCATCCAGGATTATAATCCCAATGACAACGGTCTCCCTTTTTGTGTGTATTCCCAGAAGAAGGTAAATGATCTTTAAATTATTTTTAAGATTTTATTTATTTGAGAGAGAGAGAGCAGGAGAGAGAGTGAACATGAACAGGGGCGAGAGGCAAAGGGAGGGAGAGGGAGAAGCAGGCTCCCCGCTGAGCAGGGAGTCAGCATGCAGGGCTCCATCCCAGGACCCCGGGGATCATGACCTGAGCTGAAGGCAGACGCCTAACAGACTGAGCCACCCAGGCATCCCTTTAAACTGTTTTTAGTGAAAAAACGTCCAAAGTGTACAATGCAATTTCCAATATTTCAATAATGGTAACTGTGTTACAAATGAAGCCAAATCCGCCGATGCAGCTAGTGTGGACTCCTAGGCACAGCCGGCTTAGCTCGTCACTCACAGGCAGTGAGCACACCGCTGCCCAGGCTGCTAGGCTGCCCTGTAGGCCAGGTGTCCCGGAGTGTCCCACCGATGCGCTCAGGGGCTGTGGAACGGGAGGCGCCCGGGCCTCTGCATATCCTCAAGGGGCACGTGCCTAAAACCGCACAGCCCCCGCCCCCACCCCC
>NC_048232.1:38287755-38331413 GCF_002007445.2 Ailuropoda melanoleuca
GGAACCCCCCCTCGGCCCCAGGTGGCCATGCGGGTGGGCCTGCCGTCTGCAGGTGGACCTCAGTTTGACTCCGCTACCATTTCTTCACAGCACCATTCTCTTCCGGTTTCTTCACTGATTATTTAAAAACTGTTTATTAAGAATTATGTCCCAAGCACTGTGTAAGGCACCCAGTGGACAAAACAGACATGATACCTGACTGCACGGTGTTTATAAGGTAGGTAAAAGGGAGAAAGACATTCAACAAATTTATCCCCACAACTTGTCCTGGGCGGCTCAACTGGTTAAACCTCTGCCTTTGGCTTAGGTCATGATCTCAGAGTCCCAGGATCGAGTCCCACATCAGGCTCCTTGCTCAACAGGGAGCCTGCTTCTCCCTCTCTCTCTCTGCCCCTCCCCCCATTTGTGCTCTTGCTTTCTTTCAAATAAATAAAATCTTAAAAAAACAAAAAAACAAAAACAAAAAAAACCGGAACGTTCATTTATACCTAGGTTCCAGAAGGCCTTTCTGAAGAAGTAATCATTAAACCAAGGCGTACAGGACAAATAGGAGCTAGGGGGGGGGAAAAAGTCAACACATTCAAGGAATAAATTGCAACGTGGGCAAAGGCCTAAGAAAAATAAGGCTTGGCCCATCTGCGGAATGGAAACGTCAATCAAAGGCCCAGGTGAACTGGCGTAGGATGAGGAGGGGAAAGGAGGGGGAACCAAAGCATGGCTTATAGACCAAGTTCAATATTTCAGCACGGGGACTGGCCAGTGAACAGCACTGATGCGTTTGCTTGCTCACATGTGAAATGATCACTAGGTAGGCTCTGGGATTAAAAAAAAAAAAAAAAAGAGGCGGCGGCGGCAAAATGGAAGGCGGGCGGGGGCGTGCTGGTTTTAGGGGCATTGCTGTAGGGCAGGCTGACTCCATCTCTTTCCAGGGACGGGAGATTCGTCTGTCTCCTCCAGTCACTCACATCCCATTCGGATTTCCATGGAAAAGCTGGAGTTATTAAAAACCTGGGATCCCTCTTTTCTTCTCCGTGGCAAATCCAATAACCAGTGTGAGAAAAGTTCTCAGCTATGTTCACTATTCACGGAAGCTGCTTTATCATGGAAGCCTAAAGATGTTTTAAGCTTGGGAAGTTGATCCCCTGATAATAAAATTTTTACATTCCCCATAATACAAGGAGGTATCTCCTTGAGATCTATTGAAGATTCTCTCTCTCTCTCTCTCTCTCATGGAAAGAATTTAGTATTTTGGAAGTGAAAATTTGATTTTGAATTTGGTTCTAAATTTGCCAACATTTGATTTCAACAATGAATTGCATTAACCTAACATTTTATCACAGGGGTCCTTAATTTGAAGTCCAAACTTTTAAGGAGAGACCCTGAACTAGCTCCCTGGAAAAATTATAAACAGAACCATTTGTGCATAGAAGTTTTCCTGCAAAAGTCTGTAACATTCATCAAATTTACAGTAGTGAGTGAATGACTGAGCTGACTGAGTTTGACCTACCCGGGCCCAGCAGACCATAGCATCACCCCCATCTCGTTGGCCTGGCCAATCAGAATCTTCCCTGCAACTGACAGATGAATATGAAGAGAAAGAAGCTGTTTTTCCAGTGGTGTTGCTAAGCTTGGGCTGCAATGGCCATGTCCCCTGCCATAGGGAAAAATCCTTCCAAAACAGAACAGTCATGTAATAGACACACGAGTAAAAATAGGCAGACATAGGTTTCCACCATCACTGAGTCCCTGGTTCTACACATTAAGGCCCTAATTCTTGCCTCTCTTCCTCCAGTTCTGAGATTTGCCCCAGTCTTCTTCCAAGCTACTTAGCTAATCAATTATTTTTAAGCTAGTTTGAATTGGGGCTCTCCGTCCCTTGCAACAGAATCAGTCCTGGCTTAGAAAATATCCTCCAAACTTCAAGAATCATCCATTTCATGTAGTGATCTGATATCAGAATCCAACAGACACTTAAAGATATTAAAATTGAAATTGAACTAAAATACAAATTCCTATTTGACCAGTTAACATTCAGAGATATCACTAGGATTTAGAGAACTACATACATTTTAGTGGATTTAATTCTAGTGGCAGAAATTAAAGCCTAATTAGAAAGCTGTGGGAATCTTATTAAATTATATTTACACATTAAATGTTTGCTTAATAAATCTAATAAACCATAAGATCACTTGAGGTTACAAAGCAGATGGCATATTTTAGATAAATTTAAAGGAATTAGGCAGCTCTCATAAAATTCTTGCACCCAATACATGTCATAAAAGACTAAAAATTCTGTAATAGAAAAGGATCTGTAGGTCTTTTCAATTTGATTCTACTGGTAATGATGATATAAGGAGCAAAAACTGGTAAATCACAAAATATAGAAACACTCTGCCTAATCAATAGTGTAAGTCTCTAGAACATCCTCCAAATCAATAAGATATATAATAATGACAAGAACCACCTAGGAGTAAGTGAAAAGGAAAAAAAAAAAAGTAAATTGTAACACAGCCCAGAAACATTATCTAAACTATATTAAAAGTGCATTTAACACAAGAATGTTATCAGTCTTCTTAACTTCGCTAGCACTGGCAATAAATAAATTTTATCTTTTCTTCTTCATACTAGAGAGTCATAACATTCCAGAAACCTCACAAGACTACAAAACAAATAGCTTTAAGATTCTCAGACCACCTTAGCACTTGACTACAGATTCACATCTGCAGGCTTTTTGCAGTAGCTAGATCATTCAATGTTGATAATTACTAAATTCAATGACCAGTTATCATCTGAGATGTTCGTTATAAATTCTGAGAAAAAGCAATGTAGTGAAACCTCAGAGTGAATGGGGTGTTTTAGATAAATAAATTTTGCCAAATTGATAAGGAGGTAAATAAGATATCGAGCAGCAAGTTCCCAGGCCCTTGCTGGCCACACGTTACATACATGAGGTCATCCCAGCCTCACAGCACACACCCCTGCATGGTGGGAACTATCACGTCTGATACTTAATACATAAGAAAGCCAGCTGAAACTCACAGCATTAAGTAACCTGCCCACATCCCTTCAGCGTAAGCAGCAAATCTGGAATGAACCCAGTCTAAGGCGAAGTCCTATGTTTTCACCCTATCACCCTATCATGTTGTCTCCTCTACCAAAGTTTTTTTTTTTTCATTTAGACTATGTTTCAGTCAATAAGTGATCATAAAATGGGAATGACTTTTAAATGTGAATTTTCCTTTTTAACATAAAAAATGGAACATATTTTCCTCATGTCTCAGAGATAATTATCAATATGGAGATTTTTTCTTTTTTTTTTTTTTTTTGCCCCACTAGGTCAAGCTTCTTATTCCCCTTATGCCATTGTGTATGCCACCAACACCTCATAATAGCAGCTTTACACACACACACACGCACACACACACACACACACACACACACCCCTTCAAGTTTGATCTTCCAATCTGCTATGGAAGGATAAACAAGATAACCAGGTTGTTTAAGAACTATAGGTTTATTAAGAGTCATTAAAATTCTGGAAGAACTCAGAAAGTCAATTCCATGTCTTTTAGGATGGTCTTTGACATCACTATTTCAGAGGCCTATTCAGTTTATTTCTTTACTTCTAGTGAAAGTTATATCCTAAAGAACTGACATTTCAGAAAGCAGGACTGCAGATAGAAAACCACCTTCAAACACATGAAACATTGATGTAATTATACATTTTTACAGTTTGGTCTGGGGTTTCTCGCCAACAAGCTGACTTCTAAATATAGACTGTAGCAATGATTTATGGAGAAGACTATTTTCAATCCTTTACTCACCTGTTAGCACCACTTTAAAACATTGTTTGTTATAAGCTTACTGTGCCTCTTATCCTATCCAGTCCTCTTAAAAGAACGGTGTGAACCTTCCTAGAACAACGAAGGTTATCCCTTTGCTGTGAGTGTCCTGAAGCCAAGCACTCTATGTGCAATGACTCTGTTGATTCTCAAAAGCAAACAGGTCTTCTGGTAGTGGCTGTACACTTGTGTTCTTCCAACTTCGGGGTGCCGGTCACATACATTACAATATGAATGATGCTCTTTAGGGATGAAGCCCAGTTCATGTGGTAGCCTAAAGGTAGGTACTATTTTAACTCTCCCATCACAGGAACTGAGGAAAACAAGGCTTCGAAAGTGATGCCAATGGTGGAGATACTTCAGAAAAAAAGGTCTTAATCACTGTGGCAAGCTGCATTCTATAATTTCCTATAGAATACTATTTAATGGTGAGGCTTTAAGACTTACCTCTCAAGGGCTAAATATCGATGTCCCCACCCCAAATTCCTACATTGAAATCCTAACCCCTAATGCGGTGGTATTAGGAGGTGAGGACTTTGGGAAGTGATTAGGACCTGACGGTGGAGCCCTCACGAATAGGCTTAGTTCCCTGGTAAGAAGAAACACAAGAGCTTATTCTCTTTCTGCTATGTGAGGTTACCACCAGAAGACTGAACCAGAAGGCGGGTCCTTATTAAGAATGGAACCATGCTAGAAACCTGATTTCAGACTTCTGGGCACCAGAAATGTGAACAAAACAAAACAAAACATATGTTGCCGAAGTCACCCAGTCTGTGGTATTTTGTTATGGAAGCCCAAACTGACGAAGACAATACTCATACACGCAAATGCTCAGATACCCATGCACCAAACACTCACAATGCAGAAATGGCCTAGCAATGTCTAATAGTCACAGATTATCCAATAACAGTTATGAATCAGTCTGTTTTTCAACAGTGCTCTACAATAATCCAAGATCCAGGAAAGTCTTGAGGACTCTAAGAGATCCATGAAATGTAAATGCAGCTCGAGAAGCCAGCACTCTACAGACTAGGCTCCTTGACAATAACCCTGCTCACTGAGATTCCTACAAGTCAATACATAATTGACTACTGGACCTGACCAATACAGTGCTGTGGCAAACACCAAATTATCAGACCATCTCCTCAATAAAGCCTCAAGGTGCGAAAACCATGACATACCTCGGATCTGTAATCATGTTTATCATGAATTTGAACTTACACTTGAAGGTATTTTGTATTTACCTGGAGATGCACACTCATCATGCAATACTTGATTACCCAGTTTCCTTAGACTGAGTTAGTTCTTCCATCAACCCAGACCTCTTTTAATTTTTTTATTGTTATGTTAGTCACCATACAGTACATCCTTAGTTTTTGATGTAGTGTTCCATGATTCATTGTTTGCGTATAACACCCAGTGCTCCATGCAATACGTGCCCTCCTTAATACCCATCACTGGCCTATCCCGGTTCCCCAACCCCTCCCCTTTGAACCTCTCAGTTTGTTTCCCAGAGTCCGTAGTTTCTTCTGGTGCATTCCCCCTTCTGTTTACCCGCCCCTCATTCTTCCCTTCCTTCTCCTACCAATCTCCCTGCTATTTCTTCTGTTCCATAAATGAGTGAAACCATATGATAATTGGCTTTCTCTGCTTGACTTATTTCACTTAGCATAATCTCCTCCAGTCCCGTCCATGTTGCTGCAAATGTTGGGTAATCGTTCTTTCTGATGGCTAAGTAATATTCCATTGTATATATGGACCACAGCTTCTTTATCCATTCGTCTGTTGAAGGGCATCTCAGCTCCTTCCACAATTTAGCTATTGTCAGACCTCTCTTTTAACCTCACCACAGAATGCAAGTGAGTTTCAAGGTAGATCCACAGCTGCTAGGTTGAAGGACACCATGTGCAGCTTCTACAAGAAGAGTCCATCAGGGGAACACGCACCATCACCACCCTCCATAGAGAGTTCAACACAGTGAGGACGGACCGCTTCTGAAGTCTGTTTAAGAGCCCACTCATTTTTCTCATTTTTCATTAAATATTTATTGAGTGCCTACTCTGGGTCTAATTCTAGGGTTAGCATTAGACAAGGACACATTGAAATGAGTAAAGAACAGTTCCTGTCCTCAAGGAACTCACAGTCAAGTGAAGGCCCAAAATCTAAAAATAAATTGCAGAACACACAGCAGTGCTAACTAAATTAGAACAAAGTGTTAAGAGAGTAATCAGCTCTGCCTATAGGTAATACAGAAGGTTGAAAGAAAATTCACACACACAAAAGGCAGCATTTCTAATGGGTTTTGAGGGACGACTAGAGTTTGCCTGGTTACGAAGCTGAAATAGAACTGGTGGGAACAAGTTTCTTCTTGCTGTATAATTAAATGTAAGAATGTAAGAGAAAAATGTTCTTCCTGCTCTCATTCCAGTGCTTTGTCCTCCCTTGATGATATTTTCTCTGAGTTTAAAGTAGGTAATCAGGGGACATTTACTAGGTCATTATTTGGATTAAAACAAAATATGCTTGATTCAGGTAGAAACTACTGCTATATTTAAAATCTTTTTCTAAGTCCATTTAAAAAATCTGCCACAGTATCTTGACTTTTCAACAGTTCATGTTGTGAAAACATGAGACATTTTTTTTTAAAGTATAACTTAAAGATCACAATTAAATTAAACATCAACGTCTATTAAGACCAAGTTAACACTTCCTGAAAATTAGATCACTCTCCCCAGTGTTATTTAAATTGGCAGCTGGTGACTAGTAAAACGTGTTCCACATTGTTACACCACAGCCACACGGAAGCCATTACAGGGATATAAAATACTGCTGATGTGGTGAACCCCGAGATCATTTCCAGGAAACTCCAAAAGCTGAGCTATCTATTAAACAACAGTGTCAGACCAGTTCCAAAGTACCATGGCTTTAGAGAACTCCAGAGCAACCTACCAAATCTAAGCAATTCCTTCATTACAGGACAGTAACGTACCCTGGACCCAACTGCCTCATCAACTTAAAGATGCAGATAATCAAATATATTCTGGAGGAGAAAAACTAAGCTAGGAACTCATGATATTTAGGCAGACCTATAGCTTCCAAGTGTAAACCCCATGGATTCCATTAAAGAAGTCTCGGCGGGCGGGGGTTGAGCAGGGTTGCTCCATCTCTTTCTTGTCTGTCTTAGCAACAGTCCACCCCAGTCCATCCAATGAGGAGAGAAAAAGTACCCAACTTGTACATCACCCACATATATATATTTTCTGAATGGTACTAGCCTTGATTTCTCTTTCTCCAGCATACCCTTACTCTTATGCAACATCTAGCCCTGTTCACAGCGGATGAACTGTGTCCGCGAACTAGTCCGCTCATCTGATCTGAGTTCATCCTCGGAAAGGTCGAAGAAAAGCATCTGTCAACGCTGCCATCTCACACTCATTACAGCCGAAATCAGAAGCATCAAACCAGAGGAGACATCAACCAAAATATTTGCCATTCCTTCAGAAATGCTGCTTGACCAGAACTGCTGGCGTTCACCTTGCTAACGGAAATAACCTTCTTGGAATCTGTAATATTTGTTGTATGTCTAGCTGGTCACTTTGATTTCTGATCTCATCCTAAGACCAAAGTTGCACACTTACCCCATCAGAACCTAGCAGCAACAGTCTGTTATTGTCCAGTCCAATTTTCGAAGGCTATCTTCAAATTAAGACGGCAACTAGAGATGTGCAGAATGGCTGTTAACCGACCACATGCTTCCTCGTAAGCACCTAGGAGCTGCCGGGGCAGGATGGTATGCGCTGATAGGAAATGATACAAATGACAAATGAGCAAAGTCTAATTATTCCAGGGCTGCTCAGACTCAGAGACAAAAGCAAAAAAACTGAGAGTTAGGGATGAAACTCCATCCTCCTCTAACCCTATTGTGCCTGTGTACCGCACTACATATTAATGTAACATCAAGCCCTATTTTTAGACCTCTGCAATTCCACAGGCATAAATCATTCCTGTGCCACAAGTCACCTTTGAGTTAGCAATGCCAAGTTTAACATTTTGCAGGATCCTACAAACAATATAATTGAAAGCAAGTGATATTTAAAATGAATAGTGATAACTTTAATAGAATAACATTAGCCTATAAATAGATTTTTGAGAGAATTTATTAAGTAATAATTAAAAGAAAAAGTGACAAATGTGCCACTTAGCTAATTCTATCTTCACAATAGCTCTCACAGTCGAATTTGGAATGCTGTTCTCTGCAAAAAATGCAAATGAAACAGTCTTGTTTTCTTTTCACATAATACTGATTAATCCTCAGTGATTTTAGCCAAGAGGGTTCTCTCTGAATTGACCATCTGATTAAAGAAGGAAAGACACAGGACAACTAAAGGCATAAGTTGGTCAAAGTGTTACTTTTGATAATAGCCCGTGACCACTGTTGGGAAAATATAATTTAAAACAAAATCTTCTCCCAATTGAGAAATCCACTCACCAAAAGTAGTAGAGAGAAAAAGAAAAAAAAAGAAAAAAAACAAACCTAACTTCTGAATTAACATTAAACTAGGATGTAACGTACATCACGTGCAGTCCACTCAGAGAAGGCAAAGATGGAAGGACATCTTATCCTTGTCTACAGCCAGGCAGATAGGATTCACTACATATGTATTCTCAAGATAAACCATAACTAGTCCTGAAGTAAGAGGACCATCTGTCACACAGAGTTAATTTAAATTCACCTGGTATTTGGGGTGATCATGTGTGTTAGGTAATCGGCTTCATCCAGAAGAGAAAATTCTCCTGTCTTTGCTTTATGACAAGAGGTAGTTTTGCGAGTTGGTGCAAGGTTCCCACCAAAGTTGGGCTCCTACCCTCCCACAGACACCAGGAGAGAGGAGCCCTCTCTTCCTTGATGTTTACATTGCAAAGAGATGACACGCATGCAGGTCCTTGAGGAAGATATTCCTGGGCCCCCATCTAGTTTTCAGAAGGATTCATATACATTTCAAAGAGAAAGTACTTATGCGTTTGCTAAAGGAACCGGCCTAGGCATCGGAAACCGGGATGTACTGTATGGTGACTAACATAATATAATAAAAAATCATTTAAAAAAAAAAAAAAAAAGAAATGGCCAAGCACATAAAAAATAAATAAAAATTTAAAAAAAAAGGAAATGGCCTAGGAAAAAAGGAAAAAGAAGTCCCTTCCCTTATTTTCAACAGGGAAAATTAAGCCTTTTTTTAAATAATATTTTCTTATTATATTATGTTAGTAAGCCTTTTTTTTTTTTAAAGATTTTATTTATTTATTTGACAGAGAGAGACAGCGAGAGAGGGAACGCAGGCGGGGAGGTGGGAGAGGAAGAAGCAGGCTCCCAGCGGAGAAGCCTGATGCAGGGCTTGATCCCAGAACGCCAGGGTCACGCCCTGAGCCGAAGGCAGACGCTTAATGACTGAGCCACCCAGGCGCCCGGAAAGTTAAGCTTTTTAATTTGTATTTGTCCTTACACCATATAGGTTCAGTATGATAATCATAACGCAAACTCATTTACAGAAGATGTGTGATTACTGCAAGTCACCAGAAGAGAAAATCAAAAACAAAATGGGTAAAATGAAAATGCTCTCTAAACCATTAAATCAGCACAAATTAATACATCATGCCAAACCACATGCATTATGGACTGCAATGATTATTGATAATATATTTCACCAAGGGAAAAGCAAATTCTTAATAACCCTTTGTTTTCCTGTCCATTTCTGACAAGGACGATGATTATATTTTTAATTAGTTCAGAAGTAAACTGATAATGATAACCAAAGGGAAACATTTTTGTTCCTCTGCTTGAGATTATCTATACAATCATTAGCCATTAAATATGTATTATATTGAGTACAAAGAGTAGTTTTGCATTCATCTAAATAATGCATGTCACCCTACCAATGACAAAAAGTAGAGCAGAGATAAGGTAAACGAATCAACTTAGCAAACCTCCCAGTCAGTCCTATAGTTAGAACATGTATTCGGCTGATGATGTATCCCAGACACAGTTCAAACTATTTAATGAACTCTCTACCTTTCTGCAGTAATTTTCACTAAGCACTCTTATACAGCATAGTCTAATGTTAGCATTAAGAGGGATGTGTAATACCAATCAATAGCCAAATAAAACAAAACCACCAGAAGTTAGAAGTGGATAATGCGGAGAGTAATGCTTTCTGATGAGACCTTTAGAGGGCAACATCAAAAGGAATGATCCAGAGGCTGCAGCCATTAGTGGATCACATGCACCGTTGAGGAAGTTGCTAACGCAGCTCTTATTTAATGAAAAATAGGTGCCATCTTAGTTCTTGCTACATGGGCTTCAATTCCTCTAGAGAAATGCTTAGATAAAAAGGAGTATCATAAAGAAAAGAATAAAGGTTTAACGAAAACACTAAGCAGAATCTTCAATTCAGACATCATCCAAAAACTCTTCTGGGTTTTGGTGTTTGGGAAGCTGGAGAAACTGGCAAAAGGGAAGGAATGCTCAATACTGTCAAATCTAAAACCTGCCCTCAGATCTGACGTGTTCAGCAAATTAAAGGCAAGTCTAAGAGAATCACTAAAGATAACATTTCAGCCTGCATGCCTAAAGTCTGGAGAGCAACAGCTAACTTTTCTGTAGTCTGTTCTCCTTTAATTTACATGAAAAGAGAACCGTTTCTCCAGCACTCACCCCTAACTTCCTACTGTGAAGACAGCTGCCTTATTTGCCTTTCAGAAAATTAAAAGTTAAAATAGCTTCACTGTCAGGAGAAGCCGCGGCAATGGAGATAACTTGAAAAAGAGCTTCATTTCACCGCAGTGGAGGGTTACAGTTCCAAAGATCACCTCTACATTTTGACTCCAACAAACAAACAAACAAAAGCTCTCAAGAAAGGATACCCCTCTTTTTTTTTATAATAATATTTTTTTATTATATTATGTTAGGCACCATACAGTACATCCCTGGTTTCTGATGTAAAGTTCGATGATTCATTAGTTGCGTATAACACCCAGTGCACCATGCAATACGTGCCCTCCTTACTACCCATCACTGGTCTATCCCATTCCCCCACCCCCCTCCCCTCTGAAGCCCTCAGTTTGTTTCTCAGAGTCCATAGTCTCTCATGCCCCTCCTTTACAAACTCACTATCACCCTCTGCTGTTCCCCGCATGGACAAAGACCAAGTGGAAATCCCTACGAGGAAGAGCCTGCTTTCCTAACGCTCCTCGCGCATTGGCGCTTTCTTGCTGTCCTGTGCTTACACTATGAAGATTCACCCTCTATCCATCGCTGCTAATAAAAGTCATTAATAAAAAGTTAAAAGCACAAATTTAGGTCACTCTGAAGTTTGGGCCAAAGTATAAAAATATCTCTAGTATTTTCTTTACAAAAGTGTTGAGAAGGGGGAGCCATCAGAGATTAGAAAGCTAGCAGAAAAAAAAAAAAAAGACACCGTTTCCTCAAAGGGGCAAAAGGGAACATCACATAAATGCTCTCCGAGTCCTAAGTTTGGATTGCGCTTGATTTTTCTAACTAAACCATATTCTGTCTTCAAAATGAAAGTAAGGTAGAGAATTCTGAAGAATTTTTAAAGCCATGTTTTCTGAATTTTAGTCTAGGGACCTCAATGTTTTCGGGATTCTGACTTAATGAACTACAATTATTTTCTCAAGCAAGGTTTGCGTTCAGAGAAGAAATGGAAACAGGAGGCCTGGAAGAATTAGTTCATTAGGCTCCTGTTGCTGGACATCTTAACTCTTCTGCATTTGTATTTTCCTCAGTGCAAATTCCTAACAAATGCTCTTCTTTCCTCATTTAGCATATAAAAGCTCACATTTCATTTTGTTAAAAATCTCCTGGATGACTGAAACAAGAAATCTACTAAATAGAATATAAATTACTGTAGTGTTTATTGCGTTAATATCACCATTACTATCTACCAGAGGCCATTACATTCTCTCTCGCTTTTTTTTTAAATTTTGCTTAAGGCATAAAGAGTATTGTTTTAAAAATTCATTTTTTTCATTCACGGTCTTGTTATGGCTTTTTTTTTTGGGGGGGGGCCATACTTTGTGAAAAGCCATATGGAAGTTTTTGTCGAGTATCAATCATTCCTAATGAGTAACAGAATTGTTTTGATAATGCAAAAATGATGTCTCGATAAAGATATTTTGTTAAACCAACCAAGAACATGTTTTATCATGCTAAACCTTCAATTAGTAAACTTTTAATATAAATTATTACCATTGCCAGGCACACAGAGTATGTGCTCAGATTTAATATCTGTAACAATACTACGGAATTGTGCTTATATTCCTATATTACAGAAAGGCAAAGTACATTTTCCAGACTCGCACAGATACTAAATGGTAGAGCCAGCCTTTGAATCAAAATCTACCTAAATCCAAAACCCAGGATTTTAACCTCTACTTAATATTACCAGGTGTATTTATATCAATTGTCACTGTTTTACTCATATGGGTTGTTTTTCTTGGTATGATTCATAACTGTAATAGTCCCCAAAGATTCCTCCAAGAACTTTATTAATAATTTTTGTCCTAGGTCTTATTTGGGGCATATTCTAATTCAAGGGCCTCACTTCACTGGACATGGGCTGGCCATCATGGATTAGTTGAGATCCAGTGCCATCTTGGTCATTTAGGCCAAGGCCAATTTTTAAAACTAATACCACCTTCCTTTTTAAATATTTTCTTGAAATATTTACTCCTTTGAGTAATTCCTCCCCTATAATCTGGCTATGCTCCATTTTTATTTTAATCTCAAGCCTTGAAGAGAAGCTAATGAATTCAACCTTGATCGGAATGTCCTCAAACTACAAACAGAGTTCACTTCCCATTGTACCAAGAGTGTACATGCCTCCCTCCCCAGGCCCCCCTTTTCCAAGTTTATATATCAGATCATCTTTATGCTGCTGCAGAAGACCAGTATTTCACATTGGACTGTTTTCTTTTTCAATTTATGACAGCATCTTACAAGAGCTGTGTAAGATTTTTACAGTTCATGAGTCTCTAGCCTTGGATCAAGCCATGCTGCAGTTCAGTCTTCCTCAGTCCTTGTTAGCAGAAGCCCTTGTAACCAAACTAAAACATATGGAATATACAGTGCCAGTGCCAAACCCTAGACCAGAAACTCAGATGGGCAAACAATATCGCTTTTTTCATATTGAGGTTTCATTAACAGCGTGACAGAACATCTCAGCAACTGTCAAGATATAGCCCCTCATCTACCCTCACCTGCCCTCCCCAAAGTCCTGGTTTCCCAAGGTTATGTCCAATTTCTCCCCTGCAAAGACACCTTATTTATACTGCAACCTAGCAAGTGGCAGGTGAATCTGACCCTCCAGTGCCATTCATCTGCATTGGCATCTACTCAGAGATCCAGCTTCCTTCCTTGTCCTTGGTCACTGGCACATGGAGGTTATTGCCAGGTGTTCCTTCATGCTCACCCACAACAGCCTCCTCACTTCTAGATGCCTCAACTTCAGTAAAATCATTTGACCCTGTTCTTCTCTGCATCCCTCTGTGGTCTAGTCTCCCAAATAAAGGAAAGTCCGGAGAATAAGAAAAATAGAATGGAGAGGGGAAGGCTGTATTGACTAATCTTGGAAAATAACATCTGACCACATTTTTAAATAAAAGTAGATACTCGTTCTTTTGACTGTATATGAGAAAAAATGAAAATAACTGATCAGACTTCCACAAAATTTAGTGGGTATTCCAAATGCCATTTTTCAAAGAAATAGAGCAAACAATCCTAAAATTTGTATGGAGCCACAAAAGATCTCTTCTTCCTTGAGAAAAAACAAAGCTGAAAGCATCACATCCCTGATTTCGAACAATATTACAAAGCTATGTAATTAAAGCATTACTTAGTATTGTATTGGCATAATATACAGACACATAGATCAATGGAACAGAATAGATAGCCCAGAAATAAACCCACTCATATATGGTCAATTAATTTATGACAAAGGAGCCAAGAATACACAAGGGGGAAAAGACAGTCTCATCAATAAATGGTGCTGGGAAAACTGGACAGCCACATGCAAAAGAATAAAACTGGACCACTAACTTACACCATACACAAAAATTAAATCAAAATGGGTTAAAGACTAGAATGCAAAACCTGAAAACCATAAAACTCTCTGAAGAAAACATAGGTAGTAAGCTTCTTGACGTAGGTCTTGGCAATGGTTTTTTGTATCTGACACCAAAAGCAAAAGCAACCAAAGCAGAAGGGGACTACATCAAACTAAAGCTTCTGCACAGCAAAGGAAACCATCAACAAAATGAAATGGCAACCTACTAAATGGGAGAAAATATTTGCAAATTGTGTATCTGACAAGGGGCCACTATCCAAAATATATGAAAAATAACATAGAAACAATAAATGATTAAAATTGGGCAGAGGACCTAAACAGACATTTTTCCCAAGGAAGACATACAGACACATGAAGACACTCAACATCATGACTCAACAGAGAAACGCAAATCAAAACCACAATGAGGGTTCACCTCACACCAGCCAGAATAGCTAGTATCAAAAAGACGAGAAATATTTATTGGTGAATATATGGAGAAAAAGGAACATTCATGTACTGTTCGTGGGAATGTATATTGGTGCAGCCATTGTGGAAAACAGTATGAAGTTTCCTCAAGAAAGTAAAAATACCATATGATCCAGTAATTCCAGTACTAAATATTTAACCAAAGAAAATGAAAACATTAATTCAAAAGATATATGCACTCCTATGTTAATTGCATTATTTATAATAGCCAAAATGCGGAAGTCACCTAAGCATCCACTGACAGATGAAAGGATAAAGATATGGCATATAAATATGCAATGGAATATTACCCAGCCCTAAAAAATGGAATGCCATTTGTGACAAGAAGAGTAGACCTAGAGAGGGTATTATGCTAAGTGAAATAAGTCAGAGAGAGACAAATACCATAGGAATTCATTTATATGTGGAATCTAAAAAATAAACAAAAAACCAAAAACAGATTCATAAATACAGAGGCTAAACTGGTGGTTGCCAGAGAGGAAGGGAGTATGGAAGACATGAGATAGGTGAAAGAGATTAAAAGGTACAAACTCCCAGTTATAAAATAAGTCATGAGTTGAGAAGTATAGCGTAGGGATAGTCAGTAACATTTTAGTAACATTGTATGGTGACAGATGGTAACTATACTTATAGTGAGCATTATGTAATGTATAGAATTGTCAAATCTCTATGTTGTATATATACCATAAACTCAAAAACCACTATATGTCAACCATACTCCCATAAAAAATTTTAATTAAAAATAGAACTATCATATGATCTAGCAATCCCACTTCTGCATATTTATCCAAAAATGAAAACATTAACTTGAAGACATTTATGCACCCCCATGTTCATTGCAGCATTATTTACAATAGTCAAAATATGGAAACAATCTAAGTGTTACTCGATGGGTGAATGGATAAAGAAACTGTATGCGTGCGTGCGTGCGTGTGTGTGTGTGTGTGTGTGTGTGTGTGATGGAATAACATTAAGCCATGAAAAAGAATGAAATCTTGCTATTTGCAACAATGTGGATAGAACTTGAGGGCTTTATGCTAACTGAAATCAGTCAGAGAAAGACATGACATAGAATCTCTCTTATATGTGGAACTAAAAAAAAAAAAAAAAAAAAAAAAAAAAAAAAAAAAAAAAAAAACCAATCTGGTGATTGTCAGATGTGGGGAGTAGAGGACTGGAGAAATGGGTAAACTATTTTTCGTTTTTGTTTCTAGCTTAAAGAAACTGAATTATTTTAAAAAGATGCAAGGAGTTTTCTGAGGGGCTTCTAGGAAACTTTTGTTCCATTAACTTAAAAAAAAAAAAAACAGACACAAAAGGAAAAGTTCCCTCACCACCCCCTTCCCTGTTTGGGGCACTGACATGAGGATAGGATGTCTAGGGCCATTATTTTAAACATAAAATAACAAACTCAAGGACCAAATATTGATGTGATGAAGAAGGCAGAGTTGAGTGGCGGGGAAGAGCCGGGATTCTTCATGACCTCACAGATGCTGCCCCAACTCTACCTATTCTTGGTGAAGGGAAGTAATTAAATATTTTGCTGAACTGCTTGGGCCATTTCAATCAAGCACTTGCAGCCAAAAGTGAACCTTACTGTGTTGGCCAAAGATGGGATTTGTACCTAGGCTTCTATGATGCTGCAAATTGCCTTCTCGGTTTGCTGGGGAAGTGGGGGAAGGAGAGAAGACAGCCCTCAGGGCTCCTTTGCTGGGGAGCCACCTTGCCAGCCCTGGACTGCTTGTTTACTTACTAGGTGTGAGAACTTCTATCTTGTCTAAGTCATTTGTCTCCATTTCTGCAGCATCATCTTTTTCCTGCAGGAAGGTCACCTGTGTTGTTGAGCAAGTACAGTAAGGTGGTTTTTGGAATAGGACACAATAATACTAAAGTTCATCTTTAAAAAACTGGAAGATATTCTTGGGACTTCAAATGTGTGCTGTGTGACTTGCCTAAATTTCCCTTTGAGGGACGGAGGAGCACCTCAAAAGAAAGGGGTGGCCATCTTCTAAAGTAACTAGCACTAGGGTGCAAGAGGTGCATGTAACCCCAATTAGAGGAGACACCCCTCAGGCATGAAGTAAGACCTTGCTGGCAGAGAAAGCACAGTCTTCCAAATAGGAGTCCACAACCAATTGTCACAGTGATAGATGCTTCTAATTATGGGTGTTCTTTTGCAATTAAGCTGCTCTCTCTCCTGTGTTCAACTCCAAACAGCATGCTCTAGACTCTAGCATCAGCAGCAATAGGGATTTCTTTATTTAAGTGGTTAATTCTTCCAAACAATTAAGGGGGGAGCCTATGGCTCTTAGTGAAAAAGGACAGGGATTTGGGGATAATGGCATTAGCAGTTTAATATCATAAAACTTTTCCTCTTATTTTTGGTCCTTGCTGCCTTCTTATGTCCACTGTGAGACATAGGTTGTAAGCTTTCCTGCCGTACCCCAACACTGGAGGAAAAGAGTAGGCAGTCACTGGAAGAATCACAGTCACAGAAAAGGATGTTGTTATAAGCTGGGTTGTGTTCTCCCAAAATTCCTATGTTCAAATCCCAACTTCCAATACCTTAAGATGTAACCGCATTTGGAGAAAACTTACTTGAAATGGTGATTAAGCTAAAATGTGGCCAATGGGGGGGGAGGTCTATTCTAATATAACTAGTGTACTTGTAAGAAAAAGATTCCAAAGATGCGTATAACCAGAGGGAAGGCGACGTAAGGACACAGCAACAATGTGGCCATTAAGCCAAGGAGAGAGGCCTCAAAATCAAACCCGCCAACATCTTCATCTTGGACTTCTGGCCTCCAGAACTGTGGAAAAAATGGATTTCTGTTGTTTATGCCAACCAGTGTGTGGCATTTTGCTATGGCAGCTCTAGCAACTAATATAGATGTGAATAAATCTCCGTGTTTTATTACAAAATAGGACTGCCAAATTCTAAAAACTGCCAGTTATTTTTGTAAGCTGAAATTCCTATCCCTTTTATTGATTAGTTCCTGTGTTTTGGATCTGGTATATGCCACATTATATTTGTATTGTATTATATTAACAGTAATTCACAATAAATTTAATTTTGCTATTCTAAGATGCTTCCAATTTTGTTTTCTAAATATAACCAACTGTGAATTTAAGAAAGGTGTTTTAGGAAGGAAGACATTTAGATCTCAAATTCCACATACTGACCCAGCAAATTCAACTCAAGACACTGCACCTTTCTAACAGATATGTTTAGGCTGGTTATTTAAACGCTTTTCACTTCAAGTATCTAATCTTGATGATGTTAATATAGTGAACTACTAAAATATGGTTAAATACTAAATTTACTTAACTTTCATATATTTTGGGAACTACTTCACTTTTTTCTCTTTGTACCTCAGATGCACAAAGTTGGATTACCCGATTACTCATAATCCTGACCCATAACATAGTCTCATTATTGGTAATTGTGACCCACTTTTATTTAGTCACTTATTTCACCATTTTTCATAATGTAAGTAGGAACCATGAATCTCCTCACCCAAAAGAAATAAGAACACTCTGATCACAGCCCATGCTCAGCTATGTGGTCAGCTCCTATGACAGCCCTTTTCATTCCAGACCTGAGACAATAACCATACTGCATTTCATATACATAATTCCCTTGATAACCTTGTTACAAGGAATTACTACATCTTTCTGTATTTACGAGATATTTTAGTTGTTTTCAACTTTATAATGATTTTTTAGAACTTGTAAATGATTTTTTAGAACTTGTTTTCTAATTATTGCTAAGATTCATTTATATTTATAAATGCTGTACTTCATTCAATACTGTGTCATGTGTTATTACGAATATATCACAGTTTTTATCTATTTTCCTACTGATACACATTTGGATTATTTCCAGGTTATCCCTTAAATAGCACTGACATGAACATCCTTATACGTTTTTCTGTTGTCCATGTAAATGAATGTTACTTGATACCTAGTAGTGGAATTTCTGGAACAAAGGACAGGTGAATCCACAGTTTTTCTATAATGCCAGTATTTTCTAAAATGATTGCACCAATTTGCTCTCTAGCAATGAACATCTAGTGGGTCTACAGTCTCCAACAATTGATATTATTAGGCTTTTAAATTTTTTTGCCAAAAGAAGAGTATAGATCAGGGTGCCTGGGTGGCTCAGTCTGTTAAGCATCTGACTCTTGATTTCTGCTCAAGTTATGATCTCAAGGTTATGAGATCAAGACCTGCACTGGGCTCCACACTGGGTGTGGAGTCTGCTTAAGATTCTCTCTCTATCCCTGTCACCACTCCCTCTCTTAAAATAAAAAAAACTAAAATAATAATAATAATAATAATATGAATGAGGGGCACCTGGGTGACTCAGTTGGTTAAGCGCCTGCCTTCAACTCAGGTCATGATCCCAGAGTCCTGGGATGGAGCCCTGCATTAGACTCCCTGCTCAGTGGGGAGCCTGCTTCTTCCTCTGCCCCTGCTCATGCTCTCTCTCTCTCTCAAATAAATAAATAAAATCTTTAAAAAAAAGAGACAGAGAGAGAATATGAATGATATTGTATAACTGTCTCTACTTGCATTTGCATTTCCATGATCACTTATGGATATGAGGTGATGTAATGAACATCTCTTCATATATTTGTTGATCATAAGAGCTCCTCTTCTGTGAAATATCTATTAAGATCTTTTTCCCATTTTTCTTACTGATTCTTAGATGTTTTTGTGCTCTTGACACCAATCCTTCGTCAGTTGTGTGTGTTGTGAATATCTCCCGTTGTTTGTTACAGTTCAATTTACTTAAATAGTCTCTTGAACTCAAGTTTTTAATTTTAATACAGTAAAAATTATGTCTTTTACAGTCAACATGTTTTATGCCTTATTTAAGGAGTACTTCCCTACCTCTAGGTCTAAAACACATTCATCTACATTTTCTACCAAGTGTTTAAAGATTTGCTTTTGACATTGAAATCTTAATTCATCTGGAGTTGATTTTTTTTTATATAGTGTGAGGTAAGGATCTAATTTCATTTTTCTTGACACTCGAACTTTTCAGGCTTTGCTGTCTAGTTTTGGGAAACTGCAATTATGTGATATTCTAAAACAAGCTATCCCAAAATTCTGATATTACTTATACTGTCCTAAATGAAAGAAAAGCTTGCACAGTGGAAAGAGGAATAGGAATGATTATAAAAAGGAGAGAAACATGAAGGTGATTTTCCGTACAACTAAGCATCCCCAATTCCTTCCTTAAGGCATATTCACAATCTCTTGTGACTAACTGAAACACACACACACACACACAAACATACATATACCACATGCAGAGAGCCACGACAATGTCGAAAAGGCAAAGACAATCCTTACTTCACGTATTAGCTTCCATTTCTACTTTTGCATTCATACTATGCTTTGTTTTACAATCACTTCTTATACTAGTTATTTTGAAATCTGCTCTAAAATTCAATTGAGTCAACCTCTGCCTTACATATAAAACTAGTTCACAAATAAGGAAATGACATAGTAAATAGTAAATTAATTGCCAAATATCCACTATCTCAGAGGCGCTCTTGTTTCTCCATTCCTTCATCAATTTACTCCGTAAAAGTAAAAGGGTTTAACTTCAGTCCATTTAACAAACATCTATTAAATATCTACTGTAAGCAAAGCACTGCACTAGAGAGTATAAAGAACAAAAATTTGCTCCATAATATAATCAGTGAGCCATAAATAAATTTACAATGGGACCAACTATGATAAGTTATATAATAGAAGTGCCCACAAATGTTGATTGAGTTCAATTATATTTGTTTTTACTAAGCACCTAAGGATATGACATTGTATATTTCAACAGTCCCATTAAATAGGCATTTTTTAAAGATTTTATTTATTTATTTGAGAGAGAGAGAGCACGAGTGGGGTGGCAGAGGGAGAGGAAGAAGCAGACTCCCCGCTGAGCAGGGAACCCCATGAGGGTCTGTCTCTATCCCAGGACCCCAGGATCATGACTGAGCCGAAGGCAGATGCTCAACCAACTAAGCCACCCAGCATCCCTTAAATAGGCATTTTAAAATTTCTTTTTAAATAGTCTGTTTTGTAATTTCATCGTGTTGGAAATTTAGAATAGAAGTAGTCAACAGAAGTAAAATTTGTTAGGCAAAAGCTATTTGCAGACATGCCTTGGACCATAAGGTAAACACTGGCACAGAAGATGATGAATGCTGCCAACATATTTGATGAAGGCTTTTCTCCAAACCCAGGAGAGAAGAGGAAGTACTGAAAAACACAGTCTTTCCAAACTCTCCCCTCCTATAGTGTTTATAGTCAGACAGTTCCAGGCTCCTCAGGCTTTAGGTTTCCACCTGATCCAACAGCATGACCAAATGTACATAAAATTATTAGGCTTTTTAATGCCTACTCTAGGTCCTCTATTTTCCAGTCTTCCCTCTCTTGACTGTTTATTGCACTCCCAATGCCTTTATTTGAAACCTCTCCTGGAGCATCCCATCCAGGACTTCCAGTTCCAATGGATGCCTATTGATTTCTATGACCTATCCAAGTGGAATTCTATTTCTGCCCTCTATTTCTCCAACTTCAAGGTTCTGCCCAGTATCACATCCCTTATAAGTTTTGACATGTTTTGTGGTAATATCAGTCTAATCTCACAAATTATGTACACATATATGAGAAATTTATAAAAGGCCCCGTCATTCCCCTGGGAATGAACATAATTGTGAGGCATGCAATTTAGGATTCACACAAGTCTAAAGAAAATCCTTTGCACTTGTAGTCAAAGGACCTCAGATCAAGTCCAAAGTCCACAATAATTCATATGGGAGACCGAGTCAATCATTTAACTCTACTGAGACTCAGTTAATCAATTTATTAAATGGAAGAAATAATGAATTCACATGAATGCTGTAGGAAATTACATGAAGAGAACATTTGTAAATGATAAGGTGGTCTAAAATATAAGTGATTTTTGCTTTATGGCAATGATAAACCACCAGGGGAGATACTTAATTACCTATTCCTCAAGACATTCTGTAATGATGCTTACTTACCCTATGCTAGGAATAGGACTGCCAAAAAATGTGTAGGAGGGGAGAGGATTCATTTTTCAAAATCATGCCTTCATTCAACCATTGATACATTCATTAAAACAAAACAAAAAAACGAAAGTGAAAACAAGTGAATGCCAGGCACAGGAGATACAACAGTAACCAAGGGTACACATGGTTCCTGCCCTCATGGAGTTTATTTCTCTCTGAGGTTCAAAACATCTGGAAAGTGTGGAGATACTGCAGGCCCAAGCAGAACTACCAAATTCCCAGGTGAGTGTCACCTTTACTGAAACGAGAGTCATCTTTGTTTTTCACTGAAACAAGAGAGGCCATGTTATGATTTACATCCATGAGTCAGCCTGTGAAGCCAACAGCATCTTAAACCATATGATCTACTTCTTCATCCTCAACCAGCAGGACAAAGTCATCTAGGTGAGAGCCAGAAATTTCATAACAGAGAGCCTAATGAAATATTTCTGCACTTGAGAAAGTAGTATATTTGCTTCCTGCTCCAGTGGCACATTAGCTCTTTAATAACAGCGAATACTCAGGGCTCACTAGGCTCTAGGTACTGTTTTAAGCAGACAACATTCTGTCTCATTTAACCATTACAACTCCATGCAGTCGGTACTATTATCATCTTGCCATTTTATAGAGGAGGGGGAAATAAGGCATAGAAAGGTTAAGAAACTTACCTTGGTTCACACATCTATTTTTTTTATTCAAATCCAGGCTGTCTGATTACACAGTCCAATCTATACCCACTGTGCTCTTTATAGATTCCTCTCAATAGAATGACTTATGATTATAATACTCCAAGGGTAAGGAACCACTGTTCAACATAACCAGTCACTCTAGAACTCATTCTAAGGCACCGGGTGCTTTTAGAAGCACCATTCTCCTAGGCTTGATGCGAATGCCCCCCCACAGGAACATGCAATACACAAACAGCATCACCCCACACAATGAACCCGCTTCTCCATCTTAAACCATACTTGCTGGGGCGCCTGGGTGGCACAGCGGTTAAGCGTCTGCCTTCGGCTCAGGGCGTGATCCCGGCGTTGTGGGATCGAGCCCCACATCAGGCTCTTTCGCTATGAGCCTGCTTCTTCCTCTCCCACTCCCCCTACTTGTGTTCCCTCTCTCGCTGGCTGCCTCTATCTCTGTCGAATAAATAAATAAAATCTTTAAAAAAAAAAAAAAATACTTGCTTTCTCATGTTTCTTCGCTACCAAGGAAAGCCCTGTCCCCTCTTCTCTTAGCAGGCACAAAGCCACTTATCATTCAGCCCCAGCCATATCCTCCTTGAGGCCTTTCTGGGCTCTTCCATCTACCTTAAAGATCTGTTTCTCTCTTCTACAAATACCTACTTTATGTTCAGTCTACTTGGTGGACACTTTGAACTACTGCTTAGCAATTGGTTGTGTAATGTTTTGTGGTTTGCCAAACATGTATTTACTCCACTACATGTAAGTTTGTTGAGAACAGAAAAAGGTTTTTATTCCCCCTCCTGGCTGCCTCACACCCCCCATGCCCACAGACACACACCTTCTGCACCTCATATAGTACTGAAAGTTCAATAAATGCTGTTTGGATAGTTGGTAGACTAATTGATTAATCTATTGAATAAATACTCATCTACACTTAAACAGCCTCCAAGCTTTTCTATCCTCAGACATGGATGCACACATAACGTACAGGCCAGTGAGCTAATGAACTGAAGAAGGGAATAAATAAAGCTTTCACTGGGAAATCAAATATAAAAATCATAAGAAATAGAAATGTTTTAGGACTCAATCTAAAAAGGTTTTTTTTAAGATTTTATTTATTTATTTGACACAGAGAGAGACAGCCAGCGAGAGAGGGAACACAAGCAGAGGGAGTGGGAGAGGAAGAAGCAGGCTCATAGCGGAGGAGCCTGATGTGGGGCTCGATCCCAGAACAGTGGGATCATGCCGCGAGCCGAAGGCAGACGCTTAACAACTGAGCCACCCAGCCGCGCCCAATCTAAAAAGTTTCAAGGGGAGAACTGGCTAACTGAAAAAGAAAAGGTAGTTTTATACATTTAGCATTAAAGTACCTTCTCAGGATCTGAAAATCAAATGCTTCTCTCCATCAAGTTTGTCATTTTCCTCCTGAAGACGTAATACATCGTTCCATATTTCAAGGGCACCTTAAAATTCACGACTAGCACCTTCTAGTTTACTTCTACTTTCTACTCTCTACACACACGCACATGCAGACACACACACACACATACACACACACACACACCCCCTCTATCCTAACTTCTCCCCCTGCCGGGGAAAAAAAAAAATCACCGTCCAACTATGAATTACTAGCTCTGAGTCATCAAAACCGCACCAGAGAAAGTTTCGTTCGCTAACTTGGGCTCCCTCTGCTGGACCTGCCGCAGTAAAACATGCAATTCTATAGAACTGGAGGTTAGGGAACTCAACTCCTCCACAGAATTTCTCCTGTTTTAACTAAAATTAAATTCAATATCCACCAAAATACAATCACCCGAAGACAGAAGAGATTTAGGACTTGGATGAATTAGTAACAATACAACAAGACAAGTGGTTTTTAAGAAACGGCTACCCAGACGAGGGTTCCTTGCCCCTGTGTATCTTCACTGGTGGTAGAATGGTGGTGGGCAGCCGGGGGTCTCAAAGATGGCAGAGATGAGGACATAAAACTGTGCAGAAGAGAATCATCACAAGAAATAAGATCTGGATGACACGTGTTGTCAGAAGCAAGTGCAGACGAGCATGACAGAGGCCAACGTGAGGCCTCTCAGTAAGGTTTCTGAGGAGGAAAAGGCAGCATCACTAGAGTACTACAGACCAAAGCCGTTGTTAACATACACTATGTGCTGCTTCTATGGTAGCAAACCTGATGGCACAGAGTATATTGAGCCCACGGTCACACCCCCTCCCGAAAAACCCTACCATCGCAAAGTGCATTTGCATTTAGTAAAGATAATAAGTAGCAATGTAATCTATGCATCAAAATGGAGATGGGAGATATTGATTCCGTTAGAGGGAAATCGGATTTCTCATCTAATTGATTCGATGCTAATTATAAAAGAGAACACTTAAATGGACCTATAACAAACCATCATACCAGGAAAAAGAATGAAACTGAACCTGAGACCTCTAAAAATCTGGAAAATACTGTCTATAATATTTTTTCCCTTAAGATAGACTAGTATTCTGCCATAAATACCTTAAACCAGTCCCAGGGTGATCTTATAGAGTCATCAAACACTCAAGGAATTGTGTATTCCATAGCCTTAAAATCCAGGACCTGAGCTTTTCTCTACAGAGTCCAGCACCGACACTGGCATAAGCTCAGGTTACTAAAGACCTTTGCTGGGAGCCCTTCTGCTGTTACGGGTCCATCTCCTGTCTCCAGTGTCACATCATTAGCTGCCAATAAGGGTTAACCAAGACTCCAACCCATGAGTAGCTACAAAATTTGAGACGCCCAGTGCAAAATGAAAATGCAGGGCCCCTTTTTCAAAAAGTATTAAGAACTTCAAGACAGTGACAGCAGAGCAGGAAGGAAACCAACCAGGGAAGCCCTTCTAAGCATAGCCTCTAAGCATGGAACCCTATGCAACTGACCAAATGGGTCACATGTCCATGAGGCTGGCCCTGCCAGAGCCCTAGATTAGTTTAAGATTAGCAATAACAGTGTCTTCACGGATCCTTCATCCCCAACATTGGACAAAGATGCTGACCTCATCTCGTCATCCTCAAAGCATTACCTTTGCAAGAGAGATATCTTTGCTAAAACAAACACAATTCAGTTTACTTCCCCAAATGCATGCTGGAACCAGTTAACAGGGCATTTTTTTATTGTCTATCCAAGTTTGGTTTGGGAGTCAGAACATCTGTTGAGAGAAAATAATTCATGCAGATTTTTCTTTCCTTTCTTGTGATGGACAATTTAAGTGGTTAAAAACACAACCTCCAGGGTCAACCTGCCTGGGTTCACATCCCATCTTCACCGCAGACCATCTGTGCTACTTTGAACAAGTTATATCACTTTTCTGAATTTCTGTTTCCAATAGCAAACAACAACAGTATTGCTTCATGGGTTGCTTACCAGGATATTTTGAGGCATAATTTATAAAGAGTTTAACTCAGTCCTTGGCACAAAATAAATGAAGGATTCAGTATTACCATTACATTATTATTTTTTTCAAATGTAATGGAATATGGATCGTGGAAAGCCAGCTGGTTGTCTACGAGCCACTTGGTACTTAAATTCCAGTTGTGTTTAGTGTGGTTTAATAGACTGTCTTATATAAAATAACTTTTGTTATAGCACCCATGTTCTCCATTTTTAAAGGTCTTTATTTATTCATTTGTTTCATAAACATATATTGATTCCCTAATCTGTCATAAGCACTATGCTGGATATTAGGGATATAAAGATTGACAAGATTAAATCTCTGCTCTAAATGAACTCACTAACCAGACACTTAAATGGATAATTTTAATACAATGTGCCAAGAGCAACAATTGCTGGGAGACAATTCTCCAAGGATCTCTCTTGTTTCTGCACTTTCTGCCAAGGCATTAACCAATATTTTGTTTCAGACTAGCTGTTCAGGAATGTTTGTATACCACAGAGCCTTGGAAGACATAATGCCTCTCTCTCCGGGGCAGAGGGCAGATTTATTTTCTGCCTAGAATAGTTAAGGCACTGTGTCCCTCCAGGGTAAAGTTTGGGCAGATTTGCTAGTTACCCCTTTTAAAGGACCGAGGTTTCTACAGTTTGGTATTCCTCAATTGTGCTAAAAACCCGCTGTGTGTGTGTAGAAGGGGATACTCCACGTGGAAGGATCAGGGTATGGGACAGCATAATATGGGTGCCTAAGTACACATAACGCAGTCATGGCAACAATAAGGTATAAGATAGAAAGTAAGGAAGAATGAGGCTGGGGAGAAATGCAATGGCAGAATCTTGCGAGACTTCATGTGCCAAGTGTAAACTTACTTCATAGTGACTTTAGGTAACAACTTTTCACCCATATAGCTGTTAAAAGGTTATGCATTTTTTCAACAAATATTTTTTTAATATAGCAACATTTTTCCCAAAAATCCACTCAGTAAATACACTCTAAGACCTGATATACTGATGTTACTGTTTTAGGGGGACACACTCACCAACTTACTTGACCTACCAGTTTTTAGTAAGAGTATCTCAGGGAATACATTTCAATTAAGTACCACATTTAGATGAATCCGAAACATTTTTTTGAAAGAGAAAGAAAAAATGCAGGTCTGCTGTGTACATGCACGCATCCTATGTATTAGATGTGCTCTCGTGTTTAGCCTTTATTTTGCCCTGAAGGTGGTTTTCTGTGTGATCACTTATAAACTGGAGCTTGAGAACAGGGTAATCTTAAAGCCCAAAGAAGGTCAAAAATTGGTAAAGAAAATGGGACAAAAAGGAGATCGCAGCTTCCAAAGAGTGATTCCACAGCACTCTGCCCCTAACATTTACTACCTGCTCCCAACTCTCTTATTCCTCCTTTCACAACGAAATCTTTGCTCCATATACATTCCATTTATTTCTTTTGAATTGTTTTCATTATTTATATAAACCTCTTTTCATTGTTGAATTAGTATCTTATTCTACCTGTGAAAACTGTTAAGGCATCTTAAGTTGAGACGGAACGCATTATAATTTTTCTGGTTTTTTTAGTTTTTTCATTTAGCAACAGGTTTTTACAAAAATAAATTAAAAGTCATTAAATGAGAAATTGAGTGTATTTGAATTTCTTGGTAGGCTCTGGGGAGACAGAGATCGTCTTATGCAGAAGAGTATAGCATGGCAGTTGTGAACTATTGTCCCCAGATTAGAAGACTGGGTGAAAATCTGGCTTTGCCACATACTAGATACGTCACCTATGACAAGTTTCTTCCTGTACCTTAGTTTTATCATCTGTGCGATAAAGGTAACAATAGTTCTGATATCATATTGTGAAAATTGAAGGATTTACTGTATACTGAATACTTAGAAAAATACCAAGTACATGGTAAGTACTCCATTAAGTGTTACCTGCTAACATTGAACTAGAAGAAATAATCTTACAATTTGTATGAAATCATGAAACCTCAAATAGGGGCGCCTGGGTGGCGCAGTCATTAAGCGTCTGCCTTTGGCTCAGGGCGTGTTCCTAGCATTCTGGGATCGAGTCCCGCATCAGGCTCCTTTGCTGGTAGCCTGCTTCTTCCTTTCCCGCTCCCCCTGCTTGTGTTCCCTCTCTCGCTGGCTGTCTCTCTCTCTGTCAAATAAATAAATAAAATCTAAAAAATAAAAAATAAAAATAAAAAAAAATAAAATCTCAAATGGCCAAAGCAATCTTGAGAAAGAAGAATAAAAGCAGAAGTATCACAATCCCAGATTTCAAGATATACTACAAAGCTGTAGTAATCAAAACAGTATGGTACTGGCACAAAAATAGACACATAGATAATGCGACAGAACAGAGAGCCCAAATAAACCCATAATTATATGACAAATTAATCCCCAACAAAGGAGGCAAGAATATGCCATGGGGGTGGGGGAAAGGGTCTCTTCAAAAGATGGTGTTGGGGAAACTGGACAGCTATATGCAAAAGAATGAAATTGGACCACTTTCTTACACTATACACAAAAGTAAACTCAAAATGGATTAAAGACCTAAATGTGAGACCTGAAAGTATAAAAATCCTGGAATAGAGCACGAGCAGTAATTTCTCTGACATCAGCCATGGCAACATCTTTCTAGCTATGTCTCCTGAGGCAAGGGGAGCAAAAACAAATGAACTATTGGGGCTACATCAAAGTAAATGGCTTCTACACAGCAAAGGAAACAATCAACAAAACTAAAAGACAACCTACCAAATGGGAGAAGATATTTGCAAATGACGCATCTGATAAAGGGTTAGTATCCAAAATATATAAAGAACTTATACAAGTCAACACCAAAAAAATAATGATCCAATTAAAATAGACAAAAGCCATGAACAGGCATTTCCCCAAAGAGGACATATAGATAGCTAACAGACACATGAGAAGATGCTTAACATCACTCATCATCAGGGATACGCAAATCAAAACCACACACCTGTCAAAATGGCTAAAATCAAAAACCTAAGAAACAACAAATGTTGGTGAGGATACGGAAAAAAGGAATGCTCGTGCACTGTTGGTGGGAATGCAAACTGGCACAGACGCTGTGGAAAACAGTATGGAAGTTGTTCAAAAAATTAAAAATAGAGCTCCCATATGATGCAGTAATTCCACTACCGAGTATTTACCCAAATACAAAAAGACTAATTCAAAAAAATATATGCACCCCTATGTTTATTGGCACCCCTATGTTTATTGCACAATTATTTATAAGAGCCAAATTCTGAAAATAGCCCAAGTGCCCAACGGCTGATGAATGGATAAAGAAGATGAGGTAATAATATATATGCAATGGATTATTATTCAGCCACAAAGAATAAAACCTTGCCGTTTCCAATGACACGGATGGAGTTAGAAAGTATAATGCTAAACAGAGTAAGTCAGAGAAAGACAAACAGTATGTGATTTCATTCACGTGCTGTTTAACAAACAAATGAGCAAAGGGGGGGGGAAAAGAGGCAAATCAAAGAGCAGACTCTTAACTATGTAGAACAAACTGATGGTTACCAGAGGGGAGGTCGGGTGGGGGTGGTTGAATTAAATAGATGAAGGGGATTAGGAGTATACCTATCATGACAAGCACCGGATGGTTAGGAATTGTGGAATCACTATATTGTACACCTGACACTAATAAAACACTATATTTTTTAAAACAGTGGTATATATTTACAATAGACTATTACTCAGCCATAAGAAAGAATAAAATCTTGCCATTTGCAAAATATGGATAGGTTTACAAAGTATAATGCTAAGTGAAATCAGTCAGTGGGAAAAAGACAAATGCCCTATGGTTTCACTCATATGTGGAATTTAAGAAACAAAGAGACAAAGAAAAAGACAAACCAAAAAACAGACTCTTAACTACAGAGAACAAACTGGTAGTTACCAGAGGGAAGGCGGGCCAGGGAATGGATGAAATAGAAGAGGATGAAGAGTACACTTACAATGATGAGCACTGAGTAGTGTTGAATGTTCGATCACTATACTGTACACCTGCAACTAATATAACATTGTATGTTAACTACACTGGCATTAAAAAAATATTATCTGCTAATATTACTATTCCCTTCCTATGTGTGGTTTCTGTAGATCACTAGGACAGCAATGTGGAGAACAGCTTGGAAGGTTATCAAGACTGATGGGAAAGAAATCTAATGGAGCCATAACTGAGACAAGAGAAAACAGGGAGAGATTAGGAAGAAAGAGTATGGTGGAAAACCATGCATTCTATTTTGGACATGTTGAGATTAAGTTGCCTGCCTCGCTTCCTTTTTCTTCTTTCTCAGCAGTTTGTTCAGGTCAATTTTCCCACTTTAAGACAAAACAAGAAATATGTAGAAGTTGAATTAGGATTACATTTTGAAATAGAAACTGCAGAAACTAGAAGCCCAAGAATTTTCATTGTTTATTCAATGCTGACCTCTTCAGAGATGCGGCCCTGGAAGCCACATGCTTGTTATTATATTGACATGAGTCAATTTCATCAACTCACTGAGTTTGCGCTTAATTACTCAACGTAGCAGGGAGTTAGAGGTGCCTAACAGAAAGGGTTAAATGTAATCAAACCCAGGTAACACAAGAGGTCAACACAAATGTGACAGATTGTTCCTTTCATGATGGGTTTATCCTCTTTTACTGCTTCTAACACATGCCTATTCACACAACTCTACCCCCTCACGGCTCCTGTCCCCCTCAACACTCTCAACACCTTGCCTCTCGATCGTTCTCTTCCCTGGCCCAGCACCTCCTGCAGCTGCACAGAAGGGCAGGGACCATTCCTGATTCATGCTGATGTCCCTTTGTGCCAGAACAGCATAGCACATATCAGGTCTTTAATGTGTGCTTAGTGAAAAAGCAATAACTAATTGCATAAACCCACGTAAGGATGATAAGTACTTAATGACCTCGGGACTCAGAGTGGTTCTGAGGGTAAGATTAGGGTCACACAATAGACAGTTTCTATTATTTAAGCCTCGATAGCTGTAAATACCATACATTGTATCTGAATCCATGTGTGCAAGAAGCTATTACAGACATACGAAATTAATTTCAGTTTCACGCTTTAAACTTTTATTATTTTCCAAATAATTCAGTAAATGACATCGTAAAAAGTTCTATTGACTGCACTAGCCCCAGAATGTGAATGAGACAGTCCTCAATAAATATTTGAGTGACTAGTAAACAGATTCCTTTGTTTTTCTACCCAGAAACAGATATTTTTCTTTTCCATTTTCTTGGAGTGTGCACACAAATAAACTATCCTATGGTAGAAGGAAAATTTTGGGTTTTTTTCTTATTTTCCCCCAGTATGCTTAAAATGAAAGCATGGGGTATTGTAACAACAGCTGTGTTGACACAAGCATCGTTCCAAGACCACGTCACCTATTATTTTTAGAGTATATTTAAAAAACACATTAACAAAGTCAACTTATATTTCAGTTCTGTTGTAATGCAAAATGTAAATAATCCTCCCTATTAGGAAAAGTAGCAATTCTAATTGAAATCACTGTTATGACACAAGAATTAATTGAGCCTCTTCAGATAACTATGCCACAGCTAACATCTTTGTGCATCTAGCAACCAGGAATCCTCACAAACTCTTCCACACTTCACCAATACAGGGGTAACTGATGTTGATAAAGACACGGAAGCACTGTAAGAGGCTAAACTATCATCTAAATTGCCAAAAGTACTTGCTGCCACCTTACCGTGTAGCTTGATTTTGTCGAACTCTCATTTGGTAAAAAGTACTAATCTGCAGGGCAGTGTTTCTCAAACTCTGAGCTATTGACATTTTTTTTTTTTTTTTACTGAGAATTTTTTTTTATTAACATATAATGTGTTATCTGTTTCAGGGGTCCAGGTCTATGATTCATCTTACACAATACACCGCACTCACCACAACACATACCCTCCCCAGTGTCCATCACCCAGCCACCCCACCTCCCCAACCCCTCCACTCCAGCAACCCTCAGTTTATTTTTTTTTTTAAGATTTTATTTGTTTGACAGAGAGAGACACAGCAAGAGAGGGTACATGAGCAGGGGAAGTGGGAGAGGGAGAAGCAGGCTCCCCGCTGAGCAGGGAGTCTGATGTGGGGCTTGATCCCAGGACCCTGGGATCATGACCTGAGCTGAAGGCAGATGCTTAATGGCTGAGACACCAGGAGCCCCCCTCAGTTTGTTTCTTGAGATTAAGAGTCTCTTATGGTTAGTCTCCCTGTCTGATTTCATCCTGTTTCCTTTTTCCCCTCTCTTCCCTTGTGATTATCTGCTTTGTTTCTCAAATTCCACATATCAGTGAGATCGTATGATAATTGTCTTTCTCTGACTGACTTATTTCGCTTAGCATAATACCCTCTAGTTCCATCCACGTCGTTGCAAACGGTAAGAATTCATTTTTGATGGCTGCATAATAGTCCCTTGTATATAGATACCACATCTTCCTTATCCATTCATCTGCTGACGGACATCTGGGCTCTCTCCGTAGTCTGGCTATTGTGGATGAGTTATTGACATTTTAGACCAGACCATTCTCTGTTGTGCAGACTGTTCTCTGCATTGCAGGGTGTTTAGCAGCACCCCTGGACTTTACTAACTAAATGCTAATAGCCCTCCTTCCTCCCACCACCCTGACAATCAAAAAGGTCCCCAGACTTTGTCAAATGTACCTAAGGGGCAAAACTACCCCCTGTGGACAACCAACTGCTGTAGGAGGTCTATGATGTGTGGCAACTCTTCAAGGTTCAAAATACGTTAACAGTCCATTTACTTCCCAGCCATTCTGGATAAACGTTAACAGTCCATTTACTTCCCAGCCATTTTGGATAAACGAGTAGTCTCTATGTTATGCGTTAGTAACATTCCACTAACCAGTATATTAAATTAACCATAAATCCCATTTTCTTGTCATAACAGGTGATAAACATAAATCCAAAGTATTTACTCTATTCATGATTTATTCTATTACTCTATGAACTTAACCTTCTTACATTTTGGCAGCTATTTTTAGCAGTAAACTAGAAGAGAGAGTTCTGGTAAATTGCCTCCACTGTCCCAAGTAAAAGCTGGGGGAGAAAGGGAGCCAAGGGACTTCACAACCATAGTTGCAGCCTTGTATATAATGTCCCTTTCACTTTTTCTTTCCCTCTTTGTAAGCAAGAATTTACAACTGCTATCAGGAAAACTTCAGAGTTTCTCCTGCTGTTGCTGAAATTCACATGAAGGGAAAAAAAATCATCTTAGCTCAAAATTAAAGTGGCAAAAATGAAATACACAATTTAAGGGAATAAGGAAAACGTGAACATATAAACTAATATTATAAATCCAGTAAGACCAGTTCATGACTTTTTATTGGCTAATCCATTCCCCAGTATATACTGGAGCACAGAAATTAAAGTTAGAATTCCTTTTTATTTAAACTTAAAAAGTGATTATTTGCATGTATTCCTCATTTTGTTTCATTTGGCATTTCCTGAGCACCCACTAAGTGGCAGGCACTGGGCTAGGGACATTCACAGAAGTCGAGAGCATTTCTGCAGAGGCTCCACATAGTGGTCTTCTGTAAGTGGAAACTGAAATCTATTGACCCATATTTGATATGTTTTAATTGTTCAGATTTTCAAACACATATGTTTTTTGGGGAGGGATATGCCTATTTTTTAAACAAGGTCAACAATGAGAAAAGAGGGGAAAGAAAATGATATGTTTGGTAACATTTTATTAAACTGTAAAAATCCTTTTCTGAACAAGAAAGTGACAATCATGTCAGCGGTTAGCAAACTGAAAACACGACAAGTGATAAACGTCAATAAATTGCTTAACAAAATGGTAGCTACTGATTACAGTGTTGCTGTAAAACCAAAAAAGCCAGCTGACATAAAATAACATGTTAAAACGGAAAACCTCATTAACGAAAAGGGACAGTGCTAGAGAGTTCACTGGCTTTTGTGGAAAAAGTGTCACATACAAAACAGTGCAAAAACATACACCACAGTTCACCGGAGAGCTAGAAATTTGGGGCACAAAAGCAAAATGTCAGAGTTGTTCTCTGCTAAGTAATTACAAAATAAATAGGTCACCTACCACCCCTGAAATTGTAGACTCTGTGGGTGGCATCCACACATAGGGTGAAAGAAAATAGTAGTAACGTTTGCATTTTCTCTACCCACTTATTATCCAAGAGCAAGCAGTTAACTCCCACATATTTAGAGGTGGTTTGGTATATAAATAAATAATTTTATAAGAATTTAGAAAGTCCGAGAAATGAAGAGCTTTGGAAGCAATCCACAAATCCCTCTTTAAAATTCAAACAACTCAGGGCACCTGGGTAGCTCAGTTGGTTAAGGGTCTGCTTTTAGCTCTGGTTGGCTCAGGTCATGATCCTAGAGTCCTAGGATCGAGTCCCACATCGGACTTCTTGCTCATTGGGGAGTCTGCTTCTCCCTCTCCCTCTGCTCCTCCCCACCCCTCTCTCTCCCTCTCTCTATCTCAAATAAATAAAATCTTTTTTAAAAATAAATAAATAGAATTCAAATGACTCTCAGTTGTGCTCCTGGCACACCCCACCAAGGATGCATGACCAAGGCAACAGAAACGCGTTTTTGGTTTATTATATAATTCAAGGCAACAGATAAGGCCTTCACTTGGGTGTGAATTTTATAGTAATAGAAAAAAATCTACTCCCACTATCTAAAATGACCATTTTCAAAGTTCTTTTTTAAACCTTGTCTTAAAGGAACCAGGTACGTTTGTATAACTCCAGTCTATGAGTTATCTCAACTATTTAGTATTCAAACAAAGCAACCACTATTCATGTTTCATACTTCCTGTCTTCCATTTCTCTCTTTCTACTGTTTCTCTGATGATTCTCTTACTGGAAATTAGTATTTCAGTCATTTCTCTTCACAGCTTCATGGCCAAGTCAGGCTTCACGTCGGAGAACGTGTCTAGATGCTGTAAGTGTGCATTTAGCTCACAACACTAAGATGGAAAATGGGGTGTCAAAGCAATGAACAAATGAGAGGTAACTGTGCAGAGCTGAATTAAGTCTGAATCTGAAATCTACATAGATAAAATTGTCAACATGAAATAAAATTTGTATCACTTTTTTTTTTAAGATTTTATTTATTTATTCGACAGAGATAGAGACAGGCAGCGAGAGAGGGAACACAAGCAGGGGGAGTGGGAGAAGAAGAAGCAGGCTCGTAGAGGAGGAGCCTGATGTGGAGCTCGAGCCCATAACGCCGGGATCACGCCCTGAGCCGAAGGCAGACGCTTAACTGCTGTGCCACCCAGGCGCCCCAAAATTTGTATCACTTTTAATCCCAGGTGAACTTGCTTTTTAAAATAAATGATTTGGATGCATCTTCACAACAAGAAGTCACCTTAATCTGGATTTTCCCCAAGAATGCATTTAACATGAAACATATTAAACTCTAATCAATTCTGTCTTGAGAAAGGCCCACATTTAACAATAAAACGAATATCCAGTGGTCATCATGAATATCTCCCCAATAACCATTTCACCTTTCTTCAAGTGTATATTAACCAGGCTCTATGGTTATTGACCCTACTCCCCCAACTTCTTGGGTGGTTTCTGATGGGTCTCAACCAGTGACTTCAATTTCATCAAACCCAACAGCCCCTTTACATAAAATTATGGAACACCCCCACTCTATACGAAAATGAAATTCACAAATATAATTAGCTCATAAATTTCAAAAATCAAAATAATTCTCAAAATAAAACATAAAGCAGAACTTTTATAATTTATAAAACAAATGTATTCCAATATGTAAATACTCAGGCATAATAATGCAGCCAAATGCCTAAACCTTCACATGAAATCAGCATGATATGAGACACCTACAAATGCAGGTCATAAGGTATACTGCACAGATTACTTAAATACCAAAGCAACATCCCAACTGTGATGTGATTTTTTTCAAATGGGTCAACAAATCTTGGAAAAATTCTGAACAAAGTACAATATTCTCACAATACACCCGTAGCTACACTTCTGGAAAATTCAGTATATACTAAAATAGTGTCCCCAAACCACACTTCATGTTTAAACGTAAAACAGCTAAGTTCTAGCTTTGGATGATTGTATACAATTTTTCCCCTATATATTGTCCAGAAGCACACCCAAAAGTTATGCAAAATGGGGACAATTCTTTGTGTTGCAGTCCAATCCTATGCATTGAAGGACTTCTAGCATCCCTGGTCCTCGTCCACAAATTGTCAGTTTTGACTTCCCTTTCAGTGTGACAAGGCAACACTAATCAAAAGTCTCTATGCACACTTTTCCTTAAGTTTCCATGCACACACAACTTGGTATTACTCCCTGTTAAGAATCTCTGGAAATATCTTTACTGTGACAATTTGTTTAGGAATAAACACGGAACCTGGGTCTAAGCAGTCAGCATGAAAATTCTCCTGGTTCTATCAAGGTCAACTCAATCAGCACAAAGCTCAGAACTTCTGATGGAAATTCTGGGACCCTTTCTCCTTTTGGACAGTGTGGGATGTGGATATGAAATCTGGAACTGGACAAAACTGAATCACAGAGGAGGAAAAAACTAAGAGAAAGGCAGAAAAAAAGAGAGAGATTTAATCATCCTGGAAGCCTTATTTCAATTACATAAGCAAACAATTCAACTTTAATTCATAAGCCATATCAATCTTTGTTTTTCCATTACTTACAGATGGGAGTCCCTAGGTCTTCCCTTGCCCTCTAAGAATGCAACATGAGTCAGGGAAAAGAGCAAGACATAGAGTCATGGAGGCAAGAATCTTGTCTATCTGCTGTAATACTGTGACCCTGGAGCATAGCATGGTGCCTGGCTGCCAATAAAATATTAACTAGTTGAGTGACTAAACAAGCATAGGATTGGACAAACATGTGGTACCATCTTCATAGCTTTGCTATTTACTACCTGAGATCACCCTGGGCAAATAGCCTCTCAGCTCCCTTACCAGTAAAAGGAGAACAATCCCTTCATCTTTATCTCACAATACTCTGCTTCTAGATAAGTATGCTCTAGCCACACCAGCCTCCTTGCAAAACCTCAAACATCCCACTCTCTTTCCTGACTCGTGGCCTTTACGAACACTCTGCTGGAGTGTTCTTTCCTCTTCTGCTCATGCTTAGCGTAGCTTTTCCTGGTCCTTCATGATTCAATGTAAATGTCACCTCCTCCGTGGGGTCTTTCCCGACAACCCTGTGATCTGTCCACATTGCTATCATATACTGTTAATTTCCGTTCCTGGCACTTTATCACAATCTATGTTAATTTTGCTTTTTGTTTCCTTATCTAGTCTCTTTTTCACTGGAAAGTAAAGTTGATGAGGGCAGATAGCATATCTATCTCGTTCATCTGTCACCAGCACCTAACAGAGTCGTCAGTAACCAACTGTCAAATGAATGGTCCCTACTTCTCCAGCTCACCTCATACCACTCAAACTCTATAGTCTGTAGCCACCCGGACTTAAATTTTGAGTCCTCGAATATGCTTTTGCACATGCTATTCCTCCTGCCAGAAGTCGTCTTCTGGCCTCCCAGCATTGCAACACTACCTACCTTCACCCCCCCCCATCCCATCACCCTTCACTGGCCCTATCAGGTGTTACCTTACACCATTCTTTTCCAGAAGACTTTCTCTGACCCAAAATACTATGCCCACTGCCATAATGCCCTATCATAATACCAATCACATGTACTATAATAATTATTTCATTATCTCTTTTCTCTGGTAAACTATAACCTCTATGGAGGTAAGGATTTTAACTGGGTCACAGCTACAGGCACATAGTAGGTGCTCAACAAGAACTATTCCCTTCCCTCTTCTAATAAGACGGGTACTTAAATTTGAGGTTGGAAACAAGAGCCAATTGCCCAAAAACAGTTGCAGTTTTGTTGCTGTTGTTTTTTCCAAATGACCCAAGCAAAGCCACATTCTTAGCAAAATCTGACTTCTCTAACTTGCTATCAAGCAAAATGCCAGTTCTGAAGGACTGGATAGTTCAATAAATTGCTCAGCACTCCAGTGACAGGAATCACAAGATTACCATTAGATTTATGATTTGGAAACTCAACTACTCAACAAAAGTAAAAATCTCTTCATCGCAAGGTTATAGAGCCAGCAGAGTGTTACTACTATGAGGTAAGAGAGACTTGGAAAATTCATCACATATATAAAGCAAAGGGTTCTTTGAAAATGAAAATAAACAGTAGGAAAAAAAAAAACTAATGAAAAATAGATTTTCTATATTATGGTAAAACAACCAAATTAAATAAGAAAATAAGCTTTCCTTTCAGAAAGCAGATTTAGAGGCTGATTTACCACTTCTGAATTATTCCACTTATGGATATCATCAGCTCAATTAAGTTAATAACAAAGCTTTCATTCCACAATAAAGTGAAAATCAAAGCGCTATTAGAAAAGCTTATCTTTTGGGGGCCTGGGTGGCACAGCAGTTAAGCGTCTGCCTTCGGCTCAGGGCGTGATCCCGGCGTTATGGGATCGAGCCCCACATCAGGCTCCTCCACTATGATCCTGCTTCTTCCTCTCCCACTCCCCCTGCTTGTGTTCCCTCTCTCGCTGGCTGTCTCTATCTCTGTCGAATAAAGAAATAAAATATTTAAAAAAAAAAAAAAGAAAAAAAGAAAAGCTTATCTTTTGATTGGTCAGTAACTAGAGAATGAGGATTTACTTACTCTGTGATGGGAACTGATCGACAATGTACATCTCAGGAGAAGTCATATATGTATAGAAGGAATGCATGGCTTCTTACCCTGATTGACTTTTCTCTGCTTTCCATGTGTCTCAAGAGAAGAAGGCTCTTTTTCATGCTAGAGGCTTCATGATGAATGCTGATGAGATAATATTTGACTCCTCACTGCCGACACTTATTTTGCATGCAATTTTTCAACTTTGTAAATTCACTGCCTTGCACGCACAGCAGTCTTTGTGGTATGATTCCTAGTTAACAAGAGAACGTGTTTTTGTTTTTAAATTGTAGAGATTGTTATTAGGAGAAAAAGTATATTCCCTTTCATCAATTTAGAAGATCCAAGAATCTTCAAAGTTATTTTATTTAATACAGTGATCCACAAGTGTTATGAGTCATTCAATGTAAATATGGATACAAATGGGTTAGACAGAATCAAACCCAGAATCAGACAGAATGTGGCAGTTTTCATCTCCTTTGTGATTCTTCTGCCAAGTCTGATAACATTCAAAGGCGGCAACCTCTTTTACCCTCTATGAAACTGTATCATTCCAATATTCAACAAATATAAATAGCAGAAGACAAACCTTTTCAGAATATTATTCCTACCCACACAGGTTTTGGAGGAACACTGCGCAGAAAAACTTAACTATCGTCGTAATTCATGACAATAAGCGTAAGTTATAGAGACCTCCTAAGCTTTTTCTGTAAACAGCGTATACACACAGAAGTTTATAATTAGCAGTGGTTGGGGAGTCAAAGACACAAGATATTGACAGACTGAGAAATATAAGAAACCAGGATAACATCTTTTAACCACAAAGTGTTTTGTGGTTAAATATCTGTTAACAGAATTAGCAAGAATAGGCAACAATTTCTCTCTCTCTCTCTCTTTTTTTTTTNTCTCTCTCTTTTTTTTTTTTTTTTTTTTTTTTGGAAAGGGGAGGTGCTAATTTAGAACATAGCCATTGGCTAAGTGAAGTTTTACAGAACAGTGGTTGGTAATGCTTTGGGCTTTGTGGACCTCTTTGAGAATCTTATAATCTTCAATTTCTTATTCCCAGAAAAAAAAAAATAGGCCTATGCACAAAATTTCAATAAAATTTGAGAGGATTTCCTGAGCCCCTCAAGTCTACCCTTGGAAATCCTCCTCCATTCCCCCAGAAGAAGCCTCTGCTTTGAAGAGGACCCTCACCTTAAATATGGTACTGAAACTTAAAGAAAAAACAAACAAAAACATATGGTATTAGGAATTTGTCCTCAATACGGTTGTAGCTCTTTGGCCAGAAAAGCTCTTATTTCTCACTCCTGTCGCCTATAGGACAGATGCACTGGGAAATGCCCTAACCATGGGCAAATAAGCCATGATCTACTGAATTTATATTGCAAGTGATCATATCTAAACTATTGAAGAATTGATGAAAACTAATACTTAGGAAGCACTTACGTAAACTAAATCCTCTACACGTTGCTATCATCTCTCATCAGAATGTACCTTCCAAAGAACCGTGGGAGTTCGTTATTATGCCATCTTAGTCCAGTCAAGCCACTATGATGAAATACCAGAGACTGGGTGGTTTATGAACAACACAAATTTATTTCTCACAGTTCTGGAGGCTGGAAGGCTGAGATCAAGGTGCCAGAACTGTGAGACATTCAAATCAAGACATGTCAAGTCAAGACATCAAGCATGGCTGTGTTGTGATAAGTACTCTCTTCCTGTGCATAACAGTACCTTCTCACAGTGGTGGAAGGGACGAGGGATCTCTCTGGAGCCTCTCTTATAAGGACACTAATCATGGGCTCCAATCTCAAGATTTCATCACCTCCCAAAAGCCCCAACTCTTTTTTTTTTTTAAGATTTTACTTATTTATTTGAGAAAAAGAGAGAAAGTGAGACAGAGCACAAGTAGGGGAGGGGCAGAGGGAGAAGTAAACTCCCTCCCTGATGTGGGGATCCGATCCCAGGACCCCGGGATCATGACCTGAGCTGAAGGCAGATGCTTAACCAACTGAGCCACCCAGGGCCCTCAAAAAACTCCTAATACCTCTCCTTGGAGGTTAAATTTCAACATATGAATTTGGGGGAAACACAAACATTCAGCCCAACACAGCATTCACATTCAAACACAGTGGCTCCATGAGAGAGACAAACCAAGAAACAAACTCTTAACTATAGAGAACAAAAAGATGGTTGGGAGGGGGCAGGGGAAGAAGTGAAGGAGGTGATTAAAGAGTACACTTATTATCATAATAAAAACAACGTCAGTGGCTCCTTGAGGTTAAGTAAACTGCCCAAGGTCACACTGCTAGTAGGTGCTGGAAACTGGATTCTAACTGATTAATTCCAAAGTCCACATTCTATTATATTCTATTTCCCCACAGCTAAGTTTACTGGTGTGGCCAACCGCAGTGCTTGGAATACAATCAGAGCCTAGGGCCTTCTTCTTGGAGCACAAACCTAATCTAGTCAAAAGAATCCCAGCCCTTTCTCACCACCTCTACCACAACCACCCCGGTGTGAGCCATCAGTGTCTCCATATGGATTATTCTAACAGCCTCCTCACCAGTTTCCCAGCTCCCATCCTTCCCCCATACATTCTATTCTCAACCCAGCAGCCAAAGGGATCCTTTTAGAGCCTAAGTTAGAACACAGCATCACTCCTCTGCTCCAATCCTGCAGTCGCTCAACATAATAAGAACAAAAACAGCATGACTTAACAAAAGCCTCCAAGGTCCAACTCTATCAGGTCCCATCCCTGCCTCTCTTGACTTCAGCTCAGATTTTGAGCTCTCTCCCTCTAGATTACTCCCATCTAGCTACACCGGCCTCTTTGATGTACCTCTTGACTTTTGCATGGCTTATTCCCTCTTCCCTCCCCGAACTCCCCACCACAAACTCCCACACATCTTTTAAGCCACGCTTTGCTTCAAGAACCACCTCCTTTGTGAGGTTTTCTCAGACCATGTGATTTAAATTTGCATACTAGGGCGCCTGGGTGGCTCATTAAGTTAAGCATCCAACTCTTGGTTTTGGTTCAGGTCATGATCTCAGGATTGTAGGATCAAGCCTCCATCGGGCTCCGCACTCAGCACAGTCTGCTTGTCCCTCTCCTTCCCCTACCTTGCATGCACATGCGCGCTCTCTCGCAAAAAAATAAAATCTTAAAAAATAAAATTGCATACCAACTTCCACCCCAACATCCCTTACCCCCTCCACCCTTCTTTATTTTTCCCCATAGCACTTATTATCATTGGGCATACTATTAATATTACTTGTTTGATAACGTTCTATTTTCTACCCCCTATGAATATAAGTTTCATCAGAGCAAGAATTTTTGCCTAATAGTTTACTGTTATAGCTCCAGTTCCCAGAACAAGGCCAGGCACACAGTAGGTGCACGATCAACATTTGATGAATGAATGAATGAGTAAGTGGTCACTGGCACTTCAAGTCTCAGTTGGCAGACCAACAGAAGACAGTGAATTGTAAGGTTTTCCAGAGCCTATTTGGATGATGGCCGCTGTGATAGGAGCTTGCCCTGCCACACTCCACTGCATGTCAGTTAAATGCAGTCTTTGAGGGCATACGCAATGCTCAGCAAAGCTGGGCTTCCCCTGGTATAACCAAACATCTGCTCCACATTCTTTTCAGTTCAGTGCACCATTTAAGACATCTAAAACAATGGAAACAGAAACATTCATTTTAATTTTAAATAACCTTTTTTCAGAAGAGGTGTGAGCTTTCCATTTTAAACAGGCTTGCCAACTGAATCCTTAATTCAACAATGAGTTCCACAAGAATTAATAGATTTCATGCTACCCAAAGACCAGCAATAGGGTAGGGAAAAAAAAAAAGTAATTTCCATCCATCCTTGCCCATGAAGTAACTAGATACATAAAAGAAGAAACTTATGATTTTATGAAGTGGTTAGATGTAGTTTAATGGTGAGGGGCATGGATAGGGAGATGGTCCCAAAGCTGGTTACTTATAATACTACTGTAGGAAGAGGTCTTACCAATCACTTGTTAAAAGGTGGGCTTGGGGAAAATAAGATAAATACAAATAAGTACACCAGTGTATTTTAATACTCCTGAAGAAACTAATAGTCACAGCGTAGTCATTATTATAATTACCTGGTGCTGTCACAACCAATACAGCCAGCGCTGTAAAATGAGCACTCTTTACTGAACTACTAAGTACGATAAAATTCTTAGGTGTTTCATAGAATTCATTTCCCCCATTTAGGGACTGCAATTTACAAACAAGTGACATAAACTAAAACATTCTACCCCAGAGTATCAGCACTATAAGTTGTTCTTACTAGAAAAGCAAAATACAGTAGGCCCTCCTTATCAGCAGGAAATATATTCTAAGGTCTGCAGTGGATGCCCAAAACTGCAAATAGCACCAAATCCTGTATATACTAGGTTTTTTCCTATACATACATAGCTATGGTCAAGTTCAATACATGAATTAGGCACAGTAAGAGATTACTAGAACAATTTTAACAATATACCATAATAAAGTGTATGTGAATGTGTTCTCTCTCAAAATATCTTCCTGTGCTGTATTCACCCTTCTTCTGGTGGTGATGTAAGATTTTAACAATGCCTGCGTGATGAGATGAAGCGAAGTGAATGACACAGGCATGCTGATGTAGCATTAGGCCACTATCAACTTCTGACGGTAGCACAGACCATAGCTGACTACAACTAGGTGAAACCGCAGATAAGGGGGGAGGGAAGGGGCTACTGTACACAGTTTTATTACAGAGTGTGCAGGTGATGCTTACTAATTTATAGTTTACACATTGATTTAATATAGACTAAATATAACAATTTTACAAAATCATTAATATGTCTTCTCCTGGTTGGGGTTGGGAGAAGGAACACATAAACCAATATTTATACCAGAGAAACACTCTCTCCAATTAGTAGGCTGTGTGACCAATGACATACATCTTAGTAACAAGCATTGCTTGAAACCATAGCATGTCATAAAAAGACTAAGGAAGCTATGCTTTGGGGAGAGGCTTTCTTATTCAAAAGTCGTACAAATCAGAGCTGGAAGGGATCTAGCCCAATCTCCTCATTATACGAACAAGATAATTGAGGTCTGAATTGGAAAACTGACTTGCCCAGGGTCACACAATGACTAAACCAAGGCTCAAGACAGACTCAAGACGGAGTCTTCTAACCCCTAATCCAATCTTTTTTTTT
>NC_048232.1:38331513-38340175 GCF_002007445.2 Ailuropoda melanoleuca
TTTTTTTTTTTTTTTTCTTTTTCTCTTTTTTTTTTTTTTTTTTGAGAGGGAGGTGAGGGTAGAGGGAGAGAGAAAGAATTTTAAGCGGGTTCCATGCCCACCACAGAGCCTGACAGGAGGCTTGATTCCAGAACCCTGAGATCATGACCTTAGCTGAAATCAAGAGAGTCAGACACTTAACCAGTTGAGCCACCCAGGCGCCCCTGAATACTTATTTTCTATGGTTAGCTCTGCACAGGCCTTTCCTAGTTCTCTAAGTGGGACTCCCAGGCAAACCTCAATAAACACTTGACTCAGTCTACTAAGAAAGATTGACAAAGTCATGCTCATCACAGACCCTAGTAACTTAGGAAACTCATAAACTAGATTTTCCTATGAATTGCTTTGAAACTGGCCTTCACAGATGATTGCTGTTTTTGTTATCAACTATTTATTGAGTGCCACGAATGCCCAGCTCCCCATGTATCCATCCAACAGGGGAAGCATTTTTATCCGCATGTATACTAGCTACTGGTAGGTATTATTTCCCTTTTATAAAAAAATAAACTGGAGCTCATGAAGGTTAAGTAACTTGCCACTTTATGAGCTTGTGATTTTAGAGAAGCAATTTCACCTATCTGAGCCAGTTCTCACATGTGTAAAATGGGAAAATCACTACCAGAGCCTAGTACAGTGCCCACTCCCCTCGTGCTCTGCCATGCACTAGGTCCCCGATTAGCATTTGTTGAATGAATGAAAGTCCTATGAGCTGAATGTGAGGAAACTTAGACATTACTATATGAAAACCGACAAGGACATTCTAGGTGGCTCCAGTGTTGATAGCCAGAGTCACATGTTGGTCAACAGCAGGCCAGAAATTCCAACTTTGTCTCTCATTCTCCAAATGCCTAAATTCCTTTCACAGCACTAACTGAAGACATGCCACAACAAAAATGCATATTGTCTCCCATGTATAACTACCCAATACTGATCAATATTCCAGAGCATCTGAGGAGTAGGAGAAAAGCTCTACCCAAGTCAAACCTGTCAATAAAATTCCTCAGCTCTATCTCAAGTTCCCTGTGACAATTGCTGGAAGAAGGTACAAGTCTCTAATTAAATTATTAGAGTCCCCTTTAAATTTAGGTGGATTCTTAAAGCCAATTAAACAGATCCAACCTTTTGTCAAGGCAGAGCGTCTGAGGTAATTTTTTTTTAAATAGTTATTTACTGAATTGTTAACTATTCTCCAGGCAATGTTTTAACCACTTCATGTGGATTAATGTCTTTAACCCATATGACAACCTCATTATGTAAGTCCCATGAGCATCCCCATTTTCCCGGGCAGAAAAGTGAAGCACACAGAGGTCAAGGACAGTGCTCTGTTATACTGTCAATAAGGGCTAACCAGAGATTGAAACCAGGCATTCTGGTGACACAGACCGTGACAGTACACAATCCCTTCGTGTCTGTCTTCAGACTCCTTTGCTTTGACAGAAACCTAAGAAGTGGCTAGGTTTAAAATTGTGCCTAACGGGGGCGCCTGGGTGGCTCAGTTGTTAAGTGTCTCTGCCTTCGGCTCAGGGCGCGATCCCAGGGTCCTGGGATCAAGCCAGACATGGAGCTCCCTGCCCTGCGGGAAGCCTGCTTCTTCCTCTCCCACTCCCCCTGCTTGTGTTCCCTCTTTCGCTGTCTCTGTCAAATAAATAAATAAAACCTTAAAAAAAAAAAAAAGTTGTGCCTAACAAGGGTTTTCCACACAGAGGTGGCTACAGTGTGTGTTACCGCCCACCCTCCTCCCACATAATCCTATTCATCCTCCGACACTCACAGCCTTCTTTCCTTCCCTGAAAATATTCAGCCCCATTCACAGAAGACTGTCCCATACATGACTAGTCATCTAAAGAAAGTCTCCTAAAGGGGCACCTGCCCCCCAGTGTTCACAGCAGCAATGTCCACAATAGCCTAACTACAGAAAGCGCCCAGATGTCCATCGACAGATGAATGGATAAAGAAGATGTGGTATGTGTATATATATATATATACACACACACATATATATTACACACATATATATATATTATATATATTATATATATATAATGGAATACTACTCAGCCATCAAAAGAAGGAAACCTTGCTATTTGTAACAACGTGGATGGAACCAGAGGGTATTATGCTAAGCGAAGTCAGTCAGAGAAAGATAGATACCATATGATTCCACTCACGTGTGGAATTTAAGAAACAAAACAAATGAACATAAGGGAAAAGGAGAAATAAAATAAGATAAAAACAGAGAGGGAGGCAAACCATAAGAGACTCTTGACTACAGGAACAGAGTTGCTAGAGGGGAGGTGGGCAGGGGGGATGGGGTAACTGGGTAATGGGCATTAAGAAGGGCACTTGCTGTGATGAGCACTGGATGTTATATGCAATTGATGAATCACTAAACTCTACCCAGAACGTATAATACACTAGCTGTTAACTAATTGAATTTAAATTAAAATAATATCAATAAAGTCTCCTAACTGCATTTGAAAAATACCAGTTATTGTTAAAGGCATGTTTGACCTTCTATAAAGCCAAGTGATCAGTATACAGAGTTTAGACCTCACAGCTAATCAAATAAGGGGATTTTTTTCACCTGTTGAACTCAAAGGAACTGACCAGTCCAAAGACTACCTGACTAGGAACTGTTTTCATCTGTAAATGTTTTTTTTAATTTCTGTGCAGGGTAACATCCCCAGAGCTACCACACTACACAACTCCAGCATATGCCATTCACATGATCTACGTGAAGGGAGCTGCCTGGATCGGTGCAGTGCACAACCTGAACCACTGTGAGCAGCAATGCTGACACATCTTATGGCAATCTAATAACAATTTTCTCTGCCTCTACCCACAATCTTATTCATCAAGTCTCCTCTTGATGGTCTCTGTCTCTTTAAGACCTTTAGTCAAATTATCCTTTAAAGTTCAAAAACTCCCTTGTGTTTACCATGTAGATGACAGTTGTTTCTCTTTCTTGTGGCAGACAAACAGAATTAGCAAACTGTTACTGTTGCCTATTGTCCTTAAATGTGTGTCCTTCTCTAGAAGGTATATTTCAACATAGAGAGAGAAGGAGATGTTAGCCAAGTGCCTGTAAGAAACATCTCTGTCCACGATTATGTTCAATATGAACACGCCAGCTTCGTGTTTATTATGGCTACTAAAAAGCATGAAGAGGCCTGCTTCTGGAAGCACCTCAGGTGAGGCATACAACTGTGACTGAATATTGTTCCCGCCAATCACTTCTATTCAGAGGAACTCTGTTCTGTTCAGAACAGAACTCAACAACAACAACAACAACAACAACAACAACAACAACAAAAGGAAAGGTCCAGATCTGGTCGAACATCTGTAGAAAAACAAAATTAAAAAAAGAATATACAAGGAGAACTTGTGGTAATACATAAATGTTGTGTGATATTGTTTTCGATATAGAACAAAGAAGCAGAAATATGACCCTTTACTGATTTACCTCCCTCAGTGTCCTGGATTTTTCTTTTTCTTAACTTAAAATACACATTAAGAGTACCCTGAAAGGGGAAAGCCCACATATTCGGCGCCATTTAAAGCAACATCCCAGACCCTAAAGCAGAACCCTATCTATACCGGATGTCACAGGACGCTGCCTCCCCGTGGGCTGGCGGGTTTTTCACGAAGCCACTGCCCTCTCAGGATGGAGAGGGGAAGGAGACATATTTTCTCATTTCATAAAGAAATTGGTCTGGCAGTTATGCCTCAGCCAGAGGGACTTGGCCTTGATGTCCAATCTGGAAGTGTCAGTCAATCACAACTACCTGTAACAATTTCTTTAAAGGCCTCTCCTCAGCAGGGTATAAGCACGAAGCTGGGTTTTTTCTCTCCAAAGCCTCCAAAGTGGCTCCTCCCTTGCCCAGTACAGCAGGTCACTTAACAGTATCCTGGGCAGGCTCCGTGACTTCCTAGCGGCCTTTTGGTTTTAATGGTTTGTGCGGTCTGGTTTCCAACCCCCTCTCAGATGTGAAACTTTCCCTCTCCCGACACTGCTCAGTCTGTGGTAGAGGGGACCTGGAGGGAGTGGAGGAAATTACGGTCTTTCATTTGTCTTCCTTCTCTACCACAGAGTGACTATCAGTGCGCTCCCTCTAGGACATCCTCCTCGCCTACTGAGTCTCTCTCCCTTTTCAGAGGAAAGGTTCCAGGGTCTCTTCCCCCAACGGCATCACTGGCTCCCACTGGCTGGGAGCCCAATCTGGAGGAAATGCACAACTCCTTACTCTCTCATGAGGCCCACATGGGACTTCGTCAGCTGACTCTGCAGGTGTCCCCACTGTTCCTTGACATGAGGACATCTAGTTCCAGCCTGACCTGCTCTCAATGCCTACCCATAAGTGGTATGCCCCTCACACTCTGTGGGGTCGGGGAGACAGCTTAAGCCCAGCCATCTATGAGACCAATGAGAAATTTGTGCTTCCTCCTTGCCATGCCAAATGGTAGAGATGCAGGCTATCTCCTCCCCCCACCCCCCACTATCTCACTCCAGTTCTCCCTTCCCCCTTCCCCCGTTGAGGTAAGCAGAGAGTCGCCCAGGTCCTTTGCCATATCGAACGTCTCTCCTGCAGTGCCGTTCGCCTTCTTGCAGACACCCTCAGTTCCTAAGAAGTGTCCTCTCCGATACCCCCTCATGTCATCGGAGAAGCCGAAGCTCCCTCCTTCTGCTTGGCATCGTTCCCCCACCCAAGATCACAGCGTGGCGCTCCAAAGGCTGCCATTCTGCGTGCCTGCAAGGCTCCCCCTTCTCTCACCCCATCTTCTTCATACCCTAGAATTGGGGGCTAGGGCTTAGCATCATGGTTGAAGGCAGCAAGGCTTTTCTGCCTCTTAGCCTGAGTGAAGTGTGAAGCTCCCAATTATGGTGGCAGCTTTCTTAAGAATGGGAGGTTTAACCTCTCTGTCCCTAGCTTTGAGATCTAGTCTCCATAACCCAGGCAAGAGAAAAAGTGCCCCCCAACATCCTGTTACATACAGAAACATGACCCAAAGCTTTAGGAAGCAAAAGGCTGCCTTTTCGATGATCCTGAGAGTTCTCTGGAATACCTCTGATAAAGACCAAAAACCTTTAGGACGTGACAAGATTTAAAAAATCAAATGCAGACTCTGACCTGATAATGTCTTCTGGGAGTTTTAAAATGATTTGTTTATACTGAGCCTGAGATCTAGACAGTGACTCTCTTCTGCCCCAGTTTGGGTCCTTTATTAAAATATGACCACTAGGCAATGCAGAGACAAGAGGGGTTTAGCTCATCAATCCTGGTTTACATTAAAAGGGACATTTTTCTTAGTTACCCGATATAACTAACTAGAAGTTATTCCTTCTAGTGACAGTATGACCCCTTCCCCAATAAAAGAAGATCATATATATTGTAATATATATGTTGGGCACCCCTTTTCGAGGTGTTCATGGATTTTTTTTTAGACGTCCCAACCGTATGGTCTTTCAAAATTTTCTATTTCTTATGATCCCATTACCTGATATTATCATCTTAGGATCACATAGAATTCTTTTCTAGACCATGCCTCATCGGTGCACTCCAGCCTGATCCTGAACTAAGACTTGGCACAGATTTACAGAATTTGTTAATTTAACATTTGCTTTTGATTCCAAGACAGACACATTCATGAACCCACTATGGGTTCCTGATATAAATCCCAGTAATATTCCTTCAGTTTCTTTACTGTAATTTGTTAAGAATCAATGTGGATAGAAAGTGGCTTTTTAAAATTAAAGTACAAACATTAGAAAATATGGAATAACACATAGATGTAGGTGATTTTCTAAAGTTTTGGGGAAGAGGATTTCAAACTGGGTTCTACAGAACCCTGGGATGGCACTGAGGTATCTTAGGAACCTTCATGGAGGTAAGAAATTCCAGAGTGTGGCTCTTCCAGGGCTCTCCCCCCTCACATATTGTCAGCCCAAGTAGATAAGACTTCACCTGCTTTTTATAGTAAGCTTAAGATTTTGTATAGGGGGAAACATGGTTTTGCTACCAAAAAATAAACATTTCCATTATGAATTTCTTTAAAGAAACTCAATATATATCCTCTTGGCTGATCAAATAAGAATAAAAGCTTCCTGAAGGAACAACTGGACTTTTTACCAGTCACTATCATAAGAAACAGAATGTTAATAACTATGCCAAAACCCAACCATTATTTCTGAGAATCACTCTTCTGTGTTCAGCTATACAAATAGCTTCTTTCAACTCTCACTCAGCCACAGAAATGCCTTTACTAAACCATAATTTAATATTATGCCTTGACCTTTATCAGGGTCGATAGAAGGAAGAGCAGTGTGACAAACACTTCTGCCTTGTTTGTGAAATTGCTGTTGAAGATATTGTCCGTGTCCCTTATATGAAGACACATGCAATGAACTCCCCTTAGAGCTAAGGGCTAGAGAAATCTTATATATATATATATATATATATATATATTTTTTTTTTTAAGATACCAAGGAACTTGTAATTTGGTTTGCCTTTAGCTGCCAGTAAACTCAAACTGAAATTTAGTGTTTAAAGGCACAGCGTCAGGGAAAAAAAAAAAGGCACAGGGTCGGGGAGGACCTATATTCAAGGTGCTATGTTTTCTGACCCAATTATCAAATGTCACCCAGCTTTCCAGCAATTCAGCAATGTTAATGGAGCACTCAGGTGCCAAGCACTGTAGTAGGTATCAATGGCATAAAAATTATTAAAACATGACTTTCCCTAAAATAGATCGCAGTTAAGTGGTTCTTGTTCTTTTATTTTTATAAACTATTTATCTACCTTTATTTGTAACCAGCCCATATTTTGAAAACAGGTATGGTATTACAGGTAAGTAAATTGAATTAGCATGTTATGGGAAGAGAAGGCACAGACTTCAATTTGCCTAGAGGGGCAGATAACGGACATTATATTCTTCTCTCTTTGCTTCCCAAATCATCTTCCAGACTGAAACTCTCTTCCAACCCATCCTACAATCATCAGATTAATTCTCCTAAGAGGCTTTTTTTGATCATGTCACTCAGCCACTCAAAAATATTAACTGCTACCCCATACACATTTCCCTCAAAATCAACAAACAGTATCAAGTCAGAAGCAGCCTTGGCACCGAGAATAGGGAACCTGCCTAACTGCTTCATCCTCCCTATGTGCCTATGACTGGATGGGACTGAGTAACACATTTCTAGAAGGAAATAGGCACATTCAAGTGCTGAAGGCCTCTCACTTAAAAAGAAAAAAAAAAAAAAAGTCACAACAGATACCTGTGTACTTACAGCTAAAATCAACTTAATTTTTATCCATTTGGGATCTTATATAAGTTATTTACTTTTTCACAGGTTTGCTCCCATTCTTATCACCACCACACCCAAGGGGGAGGGGAGGACTGATCGGCAGTTTCTCATTTGTAGTTTTAAATGTGTCCAAAATCTGGCTTCTGGAGCCAGAGGGGTTCCAAGAAGTCCCTTGACATAAAGTGGTTTCCTTCTTTTAGGCAAGGAAAGGCATTCCTTTCACTCTTTACAAATTCAACCACTTGAGCGAACTAAGGTCCAAGGGCGCCCAGCCAATCAGCACCTATCCTACTCCTTTCAGCTTCCTCCCACCATGTCTCTCTGAAGCAGAAAGGCTGCCGCTGGTGAGCCCGTGCTGATGGCATTCTGTGGTGACTGTCCATGCTCATCAGCAAATTCCTCCTGTCAACCTCTTGCTGTTTAGTTCTTAGTTGAAAGTCTACACAGAGAAAGACAGCATTCCTAGATTTTGTTACTTGCAGAGAAGCCCAAGATATGTTCTCTATAGAGAGGAGACCTTCTTTAAATACAGAAGATGGTCCAGAATGACAATATATAGGGCCCGTTTGCAATATCTGAAGTGTGTGTATTTATTCAGTGTCCTAGAGAAAAGACTGGACACTTTATAAGGCTTCAGTAGCAATTTCATAATGCAATTATATATTGTCACAGAAAAGAAGAACCTTTAGCCAGTTTACTCCGATTTCAACTGTAACTTTCCCACTTTCCTAGCCAGAAAGTGCTCATAAGCTAATTTCTTTCTCCTCCAGATTGATTTATCTTGTACATAGAATAGGAATCTCTATTTCTACACACCCTGGAGTCCAACAGGGCCTCTATGCCATACATTAAAATAGACTCTATTATTTAGTGAAGTGTCTTTATGGGGTTATGAACACTAACAAGACTCAAGAAATAAATTCTTCAGTTATGTTTCATTTAGTTATCAGATACAGTTACCCAGTGAACTAGTGAAACAAAGTGATGGTAGCCTTTAGATGTTTGTGTTTCTGGAGAGCAATAGGAAACATAATACAAGGCTGCAGTGCAAAATATTTTCAATAAAGCAGACATTTCTGATTTAGTACATTCCTCTGGAACAGCAGGCCTACCCGTATAATACACAGAATGATATTGCTTTGGAAAATGTGCAAACACCTTACACTGAAGTCAACTATATCTAGAGGGAAAAAAAAAGATGAGATCTGGAAGATTTTTCTTTCCACGCTCATTAGAGAGCATTTTTTAATTACATTCACATTCCCAGATTACTGATTTGTATGCACAGGGAACAATGTAGAAAGAAAAAAAAAAAAA
>NC_048232.1:38340697-38342885 GCF_002007445.2 Ailuropoda melanoleuca
TATATATATATATATATATATATATATTTTTTTTTTTAAGATACCAAGGAACTTGTAATTTGGTTTGCCTTTAGCTGCCAGTAAACTCAAACTGAAATTTAGTGTTTAAAGGCACAGCGTCAGGGAAAAAAAAAAAGGCACAGGGTCGGGGAGGACCTATATTCAAGGTGCTATGTTTTCTGACCCAATTATCAAATGTCACCCAGCTTTCCAGCAATTCAGCAATGTTAATGGAGCACTCAGGTGCCAAGCACTGTAGTAGGTATCAATGGCATAAAAATTATTAAAACATGATGCTTTCCCTAAAATAGATCGCAGTTAAGTGGTTCTTGTTCTTTTATTTTTATAAACTATTTATCTACCTTTATTTGTAACCAGCCCATATTTTGAAAACAGGTATGGTATTACAGGTAAGTAAATTGAATTAGCATGTTATGGGAAGAGAAGGCACAGACTTCAATTTGCCTAGAGGGGCAGATAACGGACATTATATTCTTCTCTCTTTGCTTCCCAAATCATCTTCCAGACTGAAACTCTCTTCCAACCCATCCTACAATCATCAGATTAATTCTCCTAAGAGGCTTTTTTTGATCATGTCACTCAGCCACTCAAAAATATTAACTGCTACCCCATACACATTTCCCTCAAAATCAACAAACAGTATCAAGTCAGAAGCAGCCTTGGCACCGAGAATAGGGAACCTGCCTAACTGCTTCATCCTCCCTATGTGCCTATGACTGGATGGGACTGAGTAACACATTTCTAGAAGGAAATAGGCACATTCAAGTGCTGAAGGCCTCTCACTTAAAAAGAAAAAAAAAAAAAAAGTCACAACAGATACCTGTGTACTTACAGCTAAAATCAACTTAATTTTTATCCATTTGGGATCTTATATAAGTTATTTACTTTTTCACAGGTTTGCTCCCATTCTTATCACCACCACACCCAAGGGGGAGGGGAGGACTGATCGGCAGTTTCTCATTTGTAGTTTTAAATGTGTCCAAAATCTGGCTTCTGGAGCCAGAGGGGTTCCAAGAAGTCCCTTGACATAAAGTGGTTTCCTTCTTTTAGGCAAGGAAAGGCATTCCTTTCACTCTTTACAAATTCAACCACTTGAGCGAACTAAGGTCCAAGGGCGCCCAGCCAATCAGCACCTATCCTACTCCTTTCAGCTTCCTCCCACCATGTCTCTCTGAAGCAGAAAGGCTGCCGCTGGTGAGCCCGTGCTGATGGCATTCTGTGGTGACTGTCCATGCTCATCAGCAAATTCCTCCTGTCAACCTCTTGCTGTTTAGTTCTTAGTTGAAAGTCTACACAGAGAAAGACAGCATTCCTAGATTTTGTTACTTGCAGAGAAGCCCAAGATATGTTCTCTATAGAGAGGAGACCTTCTTTAAATACAGAAGATGGTCCAGAATGACAATATATAGGGCCCGTTTGCAATATCTGAAGTGTGTGTATTTATTCAGTGTCCTAGAGAAAAGACTGGACACTTTATAAGGCTTCAGTAGCAATTTCATAATGCAATTATATATTGTCACAGAAAAGAAGAACCTTTAGCCAGTTTACTCCGATTTCAACTGTAACTTTCCCACTTTCCTAGCCAGAAAGTGCTCATAAGCTAATTTCTTTCTCCTCCAGATTGATTTATCTTGTACATAGAATAGGAATCTCTATTTCTACACACCCTGGAGTCCAACAGGGCCTCTATGCCATACATTAAAATAGACTCTATTATTTAGTGAAGTGTCTTTATGGGGTTATGAACACTAACAAGACTCAAGAAATAAATTCTTCAGTTATGTTTCATTTAGTTATCAGATACAGTTACCCAGTGAACTAGTGAAACAAAGTGATGGTAGCCTTTAGATGTTTGTGTTTCTGGAGAGCAATAGGAAACATAATACAAGGCTGCAGTGCAAAATATTTTCAATAAAGCAGACATTTCTGATTTAGTACATTCCTCTGGAACAGCAGGCCTACCCGTATAATACACAGAATGATATTGCTTTGGAAAATGTGCAAACACCTTACACTGAAGTCAACTATATCTAGAGGAAAAAAAAAAGATGAGATCTGGAAGATTTTTCTTTCCACGCTCATTAGAGAGCATTTTTTAATTACATTCACATTCCCAGATTACTGATTTGTATGCACAGGGAACAATGTAGAAAGAAAAAAAAAAAAA
>NC_048232.1:38342948-38358813 GCF_002007445.2 Ailuropoda melanoleuca
CCCCCACCCCCACCCACAGGTAGCTGAGGCATCCTGATACCCCTCAAGCTTGGGAATTCACTCTTGACCCAAATGATAGGAAATGTGACAACTCATTCAATGTTGAGAAGTTTACTTATTGATTGATTGATTACCTGTAGCATAAAGATGTCCAAGTTCTCTGCAAACTTGGAACCCACAATTGTCTAGCCCAGATCTGAAAGGATAAATATAAACATTCTAACAATGTTCTCCTTTGCATGATAATTCATCTCCTGTTTAAAGATCTGTGTTATGCTATTCTGAAATTCAGGGTCACTCTCCCATAGAAGTGAGGCATAGAGCCCTGATGGGGACAGTGAATAATTTCAGGCTATTTGTACACAGCTGCAGCTTACTTGCATGGGTAATTGTTTTTGCCCAAATCACCAGCATAATTGTGGCTCTAAAGACATAGATTTAAAAGCCACTGAAGTGTCAAATTATATTACAACAATAGAGCCAGTTCTCCAGAAAATATTCATGTTTTAATTTTAATCAAGCTCCAAGAATGTGTTGAACCCTTGCTATAGGGCAAAAATGCCAAAGTGTTGTGATATGTTGATGTCTAGCAGGATAAACAGAGGAGGTTTGCTAACTGCATATACCATAGTAAGAACCTGTCAGTAATCCTGGTATCGCCATCTCTCCCAGTGCTTGGCTTTCAATAATGTTGTTTTTAATGAATGAACACAACATCTAATTTCTACAATTTAAATTGGAAATTCGGGATTTGAAGGTACCAGCAATGGCTCTTCTGAGAGGTGCCTGTGGTGGCTGTCCAAGGCAGAGTGATGACTACAACAAAAATTGATTTGTCTGTCACCTCTGGCCTATGTTTAGCACGCTGACCCCTCACCTATCACATCCTATTATTTTCTCAGGTGAAGAGGACCATCAGTCCCTGCTCTGGAAAAAATTCCAATCTAATTAGACAAGATTTCTGAGAAAAACAACAATAACCAAGATGCTAAATCAATTGTGTGCTAAAAATGAAGTAATATTCCCCGTTGCAGTGATTTGACTAAGCATATACAGCACATAAAGGGCAATCTTTGGGACGTGAATGTAAGTCCTTCTACTCTGTGTCCTAAAGGTTTTTTACTATGTTACATTTATTTGTTTGTATCAGTAACGGACCCCGCACAGATAAATAGCTGTGGTGGCTGACCTCCCAAGTCCAAGGGTCTAGAGATGCTGGAGCTGGTGTGGTGATTAAAGGATGCCAGGGTTGTGGTCACAACAGTTCTCGTGGTTTTCCCTCCTGTCCCAAGAAATCTGTGACTGCTCTAACAATTTTATCTGTGATGAAACAAATGTGGAGGAGAATGGAGCAGAGGTGTTAAGAGAAGGGAAGAAGCTCTCCACATCTATGAAAGACTTTCATGGATAGTCCTTTGGTTACAATTGTGTCACATGCCACAGGTAGCAAGGGAAAGTAGGAAGTATACATTTTTTAGGCTAGACACATTTCCAGTCCAGTCAAAACCAGAGTTATATTAGTAAAGAAGGGGAGAACGGAATGAATAGGTAACTAGCACGGTCTGTCTCAAGAGACTTTCCAGAGCTGATGTTAAGAATTATATGAGGAGGGGCGCCTGGGTGGCACAGCGGTTAAGCGTCTGCCTTCGGCTCAGGGCATGATCCCAGCGTTGTGGGATCGAGCCCCACATCAGGCTCCTCCGCTATGAGCCTGCTTCTTCCTCTCCCACTCCCCTGCTTGTGTTCCCTCTCTCGCTGGCTGTCTCTATCTCTGTTGAATAAATAAATAAAATCTTAAAAAAAAAAAAGAATTATATGAGGAAAAAAAAAGGGATTTTATGAAAGAATACAATTGAGNTTCCCTCTCTCGCTGGCTGTCTCTATCTCTGTTGAATAAATAAATAAAATCTTAAAAAAAAAAAAGAATTATATGAGGAAAAAAAAAGGGATTTTATGAAAGAATACAATTGAGAGTGTTTTATGAACCACAAAGTTGATTTAAGTTCAATAAATGTGATACTATTTTCATGTATATACAGTATCATGAAAAAAAGCCTTTGAGATAACATACATATTTTAACTAATATATAGGCGTATTACCTAGTATATAGTATATTAGATTTCACACATTTACACCTAGGAAATGGAAAGGATGAATTTATTTTCTTTGTGTATTTGAGACATTATAAGTTAAAAACACGTAAAAAACATAGGTGCTAAATTAAAAAGATATGGTCTATGATATCAAGGCAAAGTTCAAAAGGTTTTGACTTTTTCTTTATTTCTTTAAGTATATCATTTACCTTTGATGACTCAATTTTTCTGTCTAAAAATGAGGTATCGGGATGCCTGGGTGGCTCAGTTGGTTAAGCGACTGCCTTTAGCTCAAGTCATGATCCCAGGGTCCTCAGATCAAGCCCCACATCAGGCTCTCTGCTCAGTGGGAAGCCTGCTTCTCCCTGCCCCCCTGCCTGCCACACCCCCTCTCTCTGACAAATAAATAAATAAAATCTTTTAAATAAACAAAAACAAAAATAAAAATAAAGATGAGATATATATTAGAGAACAAACAGATGGTTATCAGAGGGTAGGTGGGTCGAGGGATGGGTGAAATAGGTGAGGGGGATCAAGAACACACTTACTATGATGAGCGCTGAGTAATGTATAGAATTGATGAATCCCTATATTGTACACTGGAAACTAAGAACACTGTATGCTAATGATACTGGAATTAAAATTAAAAATAATAAAATTAAAATGGGGTATATATGCCTTTCCCTCATTTACATGTGATAAAATTAAACAGTAATTATTCAGTTTGTAAATTAAAATGGCTTGAAGCACTACCCTTGCCTTCAAAAAAAACAAATAAAAGGACAACTACAAAAAAAAATTTCACCACAGAATTTTAAATAATTTATCTTCTCTATCCAAGAACATATGATACTGAATTTTTTTTGTTCAAGAAGTCTATTAATTTTTTCAGATCCTAGAAAATGGTTGGAGAAAAGGATTTTTTTTAAATAAAAAAGTCAATGCAGGAAAGAAGAAATTAGGAAAATATTCTGTCTCAGTGACAATATAATTACAGCACCCTGTGAAGCAGTTGGCACAGTAACGTGATTTTTATTGAATATCAGAGCATAGATAGGCCTTAAAATGCAATTTGAACATGCATGATGTTAAAGTCGTTAATGATATCAAGGAGCAAATTGTTTGGAAAGCCTTAGAAAACACCTTTCCTACCCCTACACTTACGGGGTACACCATGGCCAGCAGGACCTCTGCAGTCAACCCTCCCTCCCCCATTACATCTCTGCCTTCCTGAATCACACCAGTTCACCCCCACCACCTCAGGGCTTTGGCACTTGCTGTCACCTCCTCAATTTTCCACACGACGGTCTCCCTCTCATCATTCCACTGCTGATTCAAATGTTACCTCTGCAGAGCTGTCTTCTCTGAACATCCTAAGTAGCTGTCTCCCTCCAGCCCTTCCCACCCTGAGAGAGTCACTCACCATCACCTTGCTCCTATTTCTTCATAGCATTTACAATTATTGGACATATTTTATTTGGTTTATTTGTTTATCCCATGCCTCCCCACGAGGCTAGAATATAAGCTCCACAAAAGCCAGGGCACTGTCTGCCTTGTTTATAGCTCTATCTCCAGTAGCTAGAACAGGGTTCATCACAAAGTAAGTGCTCCATAAATATCTGTTGAGTGGGGAAAAAAAATTATATATATAGTGGCTCTGATGGCCTGGTAGGTTAAATTGTGTTCCCTATAAACTTTCTGAAAAAATCAATACCTTTATGGTTTATCCCAAATAAGTTATTTTTTTTTTAAGATTTTTTTCTTATTTGACAGAGATAGACACAGCCAGCGAGAGAGGGAACACAAGCAGGGGGAGTGGGAGAGGAAGAAGCAGGCTCATAGCGGAGGAGCCTGATGTGGGGCTCGATCCCATAACGCCGGGATCATGCCCTGAGCTGAAGGCAGACATTTAACGACTGCGCCACCCAGGCGCCCCACAAATAAGTTATTTAAACCATAAGGAGCATTCTATACTTAGTATAAATGTGACACAAACAATTATAGGGGCTGAATTGCATTAATTCAAATATTATTTATACTTAATCTGCAAATATAACAAAGTAACAAAAAAATATTTGGAAAGGACTAAGCTGCTCCATATAGGTGTGCATAATAAGTAGTATCTCAGATCACAAATATAATTCTTAATACTTTGTTAAAACATTTTTAGTGGTATTAGTGTATCAAGAGGAAGATTCTAATTGCCTCAAAAAAAAAAAACAAATGTTAAAAATATTTTTATTTAAAAATTAAAAAGTTTAAAGTTTAAAAGAAGAGTGACCCAGACATTCTCCTGCGAGTTCCTCAGAATTTATTAGCATATGAGAATAAATTTTTCCAGATACTGTCCCACTTTCCATGGGAACAGACTAAAGTACATCTTCTTAGACCTGTAAGCTAAATTCCTTAGACCAAAGACTATTAAACAGCTGTGTCCCCTTAAATCTGCATCTTGCATCTTACACTTAGGTCTCTGGTCTCTGTTTTTCAGATCCAGTTCCTTCCTACCCAGCCCAGTTATTAAGACACAGTTCTGAAAATATAGCTGGTCTTATTTTGGATGTTTATTCCCCACCCCCCTCCCCCCAGGAAATGGCTATTCTCTCCCCTTTGGTTCCCAAGACAGGATGCTAAAGATACCTAGTTAAAAGCAAATCCAGGGGCGCCTGGGTGGCACAAGTGGTTGAGCGTCTGCCTTTGGCTCAGGGCATGATCCCGGCGTTATGGGATCGAGCCCCGCATCAGGCTCCTCTGCTGTGAGCCTGCTTCTTCCTCTCCCACTCCCCCTGCTTGTGTTCCCTCTCTCGCTGGCTGTCTCTGTCTCTGTCTCTGTCAAATAAATAAATAAAATCTTTTTTAAATAAATAAAAGCAAATCCAAACGTGCATCCCCTCTATTGTCTCCATCACTTAAACAAGGTTCATGTACTTCTAATCCTACTTTAAGGACCCAGTACAAATAAAAAGAAAGGGCATCGGAAAACAAGCAGCATGAGATTCCTTCTTCAGTTTGTTTAAGAAAAAGGAAGTGTTCATCTTTAATTCAAATACTCCAGTTTAGAAATAAAAGGTAGTAACTTCACATATTATACAGATATGACAAACAACTTCTTAATTCAGTATGGAGTTCTCAGAAAATTATTAGAGTTCAGGCTGTCAAAAGACTCATTATAAAAGAAACATAATTTCTTCCTCTCCCATGCTATGACTGGACCTGGCACTGAAGGACCCTTCTGTTTCTGTAAATGTGTCAGATGTGGCCAAACGACATTTTTTAAGCACTTAAGTTGTCTCCTACTCATGCAGTGATTTAATCAATCACTTGCCAAAAGGTAGGTTCAGGGGAGAATAAAACAAATAACCAAACAAAGGATTTTAATAATCCTGAAGAAACAAACCTCCAACGTACTGGTCATTAATAAAAATATTCAAGCTACCATTAAAGCAGAACTGCCACCATAAACTGAGTAGACTATGGTGAATTACTAAGAATCATAAAATTCTTAAGTATCTTGTAGGATGCATTTCTTCCATTTAGGAATTATAACTCAGAAAGAAATATTCTGAAAGGCACAGTCTGTTCCTCTGAGTGTCAGAACTCCAAGTTGTTTTAATAGAAAGCCACAATAAATATCTTTCACGGTAGAAGCTGAATCATATGCTTGCATTTTCTATCAAGTTCCAGCTTTTGAATTAAGCTCAGTGTGATCAAGGAAGACATTGTTTGATGCTCTTAGCTTCCCCCCAAATATGCCAGTTCCTACACTCCTTGGAATCCCTGCCCCTGGAGCTCCATGACTTCAAGCTTCTTCTCTCCCCTCTCTACCATTACCCAAGCCATTCATTTCAGAAATAAGTACTGAAATACTCTGTGTGCCAGGTCCCCAAGAGATCCTGTGTTTTTAGAGCTCAGAAAGGCAAAGTGGTTGGAGGTGAGACTACAGCTCAAGATTTTCATGCAATGGTCTTTTCCCCCACCAAGATGTCTCTTTTGGCCTTTCTTCTCTAACAGCTCTATGATCCCAGAAGATGATTAGGTACAAGAAAAAGTCAGCGTGCCTGAGTGAGCATGTAGGCAGCTCAGCAGGAGAGATTTCATGGTCACCTCGTGTATTGGTTAGGGTTCCCAAGAGAAACAGAACCAATAGGATATGAAAAGAGATTGTGAGAAATTGGCTCATGCAATTATGGAAGCTAAGAAGTCCCACGATCTACTCTCTGCAAGCCTGACACCCAAGTCCAAAGGCCTGAGAACAAGAAAGCAGTGAGGTAAATCCCCATCTAAGGGCAGAGAAAGAGGAGGGGAGATGAGTTGTTCCTTTCAGGCAATGAGGCAGGACAAAGGGGCAAATTCCTCCTTCCTCTGTCTTTTGTTCTATTCAGTCCTCAAAAGGTTGGCATATGCCCACCCACATGAGTTACTGAATCAAATACTCATCTCACCTGGAACAATCTCACATACCCAGAAACAACACTGAATCTGGGCACCCCATAGCCCACCTACATTGACATATAAAATCAACCTTCATGCCTCCTAAGCGAATCTTTGCAGAATCCTCCAGACAGTTACTCCTTCCTTTGAGCTCTCAGAGCATTTTGTTCATAGTTCTCTGAAAGGCCTGGGCAAGACGCATCGTTGTCTCCTAATAAGCTCTGATCTCTCCATATTCAGCCATGCACTCCTATCCTTATCACAGTACCTGTCACAGTAAACACTGAATAAATGTCACTGGACATGAAGAAGTTAGAGAATAGTAAGGAATTGTTTTCTGCCTGCCATCCAGGGGCTCCAAGTCATGCAAAGGAGATAAGACATGCGCTGAGAAAACTAATATATGACAGAATATAACATGTCAGAAGAGAAAAGTACCAACTCTTCTGCCAGTTTGATGTCTTCAATATCATCACCTGGAAGGCCTGGTGAGCAGCGAGGCAGGTCTGTCTCCCGTAGGTGTGACCCTGACCGATTCTGTGGCCCTTCCCCATGAAAGGGATCAGGAATTAGTCTTGGTGCTCTCAGGGTGGTACTAGAAGGACCAATATAAACTCAAAGTAAGACGCTTCATCACGATCTCAGAGAGACAACTGCACTCCCATGATCATTGCAGCATTATTCACAAGAGCCAAGATATGGAAAAAAAAAAAAAGAAAGAAAGAAAGAAAGACTAGAAAAAAGTAGATTGGTGGTTGCCAGGCATTGAGAAGAAGAGGTCATGGGGATTATTGCTTAATGGATGTAGTTTTAGGTTTCTCAAGATGAACAGAATTCTGGAGATGGATGGTAGTGATGGTTAAGCAACAATATGAATGTACTTGAAATCACTGACCAGGACCCTTAAAAATGGTTAAGACAGTAGGTTTTATGTTATGTGAATTTTAAGACAATAAAAAACGAACATTCTGATGCATAAACTACTGGGAAGGAAAGTTATTTTAGAGTGAAGAATGTCTGGATGTATATCTATAACAGCACAATGAATGAGAGGATCACTCATATATTAAACTTTAAAAAATTTTGGAATTGTGGGACATCTGTGGGGCTCCGTTGGTGGAGCTTTTGCCTTCGGCTCAGGTCATGATCCCAGAGTCCCAGAATCAGAGACCCACATCAGGCTCCCTGCTCAGCAGGGAGTCTGCTTCTCCCTCTCCCTCTGCCTCTCCCACTAGCTTGTGTTCTAACAAATAAAATCTTAAAAAAAAAAAAAAATCCCGGAATTGTGGTTTTTTTTTTTTCAAGAATAAAATAAGGGAAGAGATGTTGTCCCTCCACATCCCCTTTATTCCTTATTTACTTTAGAAAACTTGTAATTTTAAGTTCTTTCTCTTGCCTCTTTGAAATACATATAAATCATTTTAAAAGCCAAATAAGCCTCTTGCTGGCCTCAAGACCCAGGAAGGTCTTTTCCAAGGACCTGTCTGTCTGAAACGTGAACATCAAGGAAGATAGGATCCTATCCCCCCCACGGATAATGGGAGACAGGGCCACTCACTTTGGTGGGAGCCTTGCACCAAGTGGCAAAACCACCTCCAGGCATAAAGATAGGAGAAGTCTGTTTCTCCTCTGGGTAAGGCCAATTAGCCAACACACAGCATCACCCCGAATTCCCAGGCAAATACAGGAGGAGCTGTGCTTGAGAAGTGGCGAGAGCAAGTGCTCACAAACACTAGTCATGATTCATCTGGAGAACCAGGATTTAACGATTGGGGTCTCCTTGGCTATAGAGAAGAGTGTGATTTCTGTCTTTTCAGTCTCTTAGATGGCCTGTGAGGTACTTTACAGTCTGGCTTAATCATTTTTCAATAATAAAGCTGTTTTCTTCCTCTCCTACCTTTTCTAAGTTGAGAGGAGATGTTTCTAGCTCCACAACAGAATCCTGCATCAACTCTGGGCACCGAAATGCCCAATACATTGTGGCCTTTCTCTGGTTCCCAGCAAACTTGTCCATTTGGTATTCCTCCTTGACTTCTTTAGTCATAAAATAATGAAATCATATGTTGAAAGGGATTGAGTCAACTAGAAGTCTGTGACCACTGTATGAATGTCTCTATGTGTCATTCCACCAAAAAAAAAAAAAAAAGAAAGAAAGAAAAACAAAAAAGAAGTCCAGCTTTTATGTAAGGCCTAGGGAAGGGGACAATTTCTCCAAAGGTAGAAATAAAGACGGCATTGCAAGCAGAATACGCAACATGAGCAAAGGAGGAAAAACCGAGGGTTTGGAGAACACGGAGAAATCCAATCGCATAGAAACGTCAAGGGTGTTGTAGGCACTTGGAAGACAGAAGCAGTAATGGAAGTTAGGACATTAGTGCTGATATCTGAATGCCAGGAAAAAGATTTAAAATATTCAAGAACACTATTAAAAATACAACCCAGCATGTCTCCAAAGGGAGCAGTATATGACTTAGCAAGGATCTTTCGTGAAAAATATGAACGAGTATGTGCAGTGCTCACTTCCTTCAGAGCTCTGGAAAAATGAGCTCGCTGACTCCAGACAAAATCTCTAAACGCTACAGCAAAAGACAACTTTTCATTGCTCTTAGGACGGGGTCTTCTACCTGTCCACAATTATCTGTTTTATCTCCATAACCGTTAACAGCAGTTTGGGATGTTGTTATTAAAATGGCATCACTGTTTAAACAAACCATTTCCTTGTTTTCAACTCCTCATCTTCTGGCCAGAAGCAACCACTATTCTCACTTTTTTTTATGCTGTCTCTCAGTGGCTAAGGCCAGTGGGTCTAGTTTTTCTTTGACCTTCCTTCTCATTTTCAGGGAGGTGTCCTGCCTGAAACCCTATTTAAAGAAGATTTGTTGAAAACAAGCAGTCACCACAGAAATGTAAGAACCCACAGAATGTCCTCTTTCATTTGCAAAATCTGCATTCAAAGACAGATGCTTTTGGAAAGTGGCTCTTACTTAAGTATAGCAAATATACCTGTTTGTTTCCCAAGTAACAAATCGCTCACTGGCCTGAGATAACAGCAATGGATCCTCAAAATGCTGGACACAGTGAGGAACAGACATGAACAACCAATTGTATTGACAAGTCCTTCTTTTGACGGGTATGCTAAAAGCCTAAGGATTGAGGATGAGGAGAAGTGGCCGGGCAGGGGGTGGGAGGACTTTAACTCTTTCCCATGACTTCATTAAAAGAATTTTCATTTCAACAGATGCTTCTATAATCAGAGCTGAGATCTAATTTATTTTTGGAAAACAGAGAAAATGAAAATGTTATGAATAGTCTTATTTCAGGCAATCAAAGAGAGTGGAACAAGAAATCTAGTATTTGATTTGTTTTTCACAAGCTCGGTTCAAAGAACATCTGTGCTTATATCATGGATCCTTCTGTAGAGGGTTCTGCCTTGGAAGTTTTAATAAGAACTGAATCCATTGATCTGCAATTTGGTAAACTTGAGGTTTTTGAAGGGCAGCCAAAGTTTCACTTAGTTTTTCAACCCCTCCTTCCCTCCTTCCTCCTCACCCCCCTCTTCCCTCCCTCTCTCTCTCACCTGAGAACATCTATCTTGTTCCTAGAGAACTTAAGATACATTTTTATATTCAAGACATCATTGTACTAAAACTTGCAGACAAAAGCCAGCCAATCGGCCTTATTGAGGCACTGAGTTCCTTTTAAAGAAATACTTCATTTCTTTACTTAATGAACATGTCTGTCTTTAGTAAGAGAAATGCCTAACAATACAAGTGCCACTTCCCATGAGAATTTACAAGTTTTAAATCTAGCCAGGGTTCAGGTCTTAGACATTAATACACACACGATTCACTAAGATTTAAGATAATAATTATTTTTAAAAATCCACCTAGCAATTAATCAATTGGAAAAATTAATCAACTGGAAAATTTTTCAGACATAATCTTATTAATTCAGAATCGTTTCCAAGTGTTAGCACTTCTGAGGCATTTCAGATTAGATCATGAAATTTTTCACGAAATAGCACAAAAATGAAAGAATAGGTACAGGGCTCAATAAACAACAGCTGGTAATTTAGTAGCACAATAGTGGCAGTAATAGTACTAGTCACACACCCTTTCTGGCCCCAGTGGCTCGTTTCACAGATGAGGCCCAGAGAAATTCAATGATCTGCCCAAGGTTACAAAGCTAGCCAGTGGCAGAGCTGAAATTGGAATGCAGGCCCCCTGACAAGTCTAATATTGTTTCCCCAATACCTTGAGGAAAATGATTTTTTCAATTATAAAGAGCTATTTTGTCATACAAAATATCCTTAAAAGGACTAAACTTTACTTCTATCCTCAGGTACCAAGTCTTCTCAGTTTCTTTCCTGTACAACTTATAATTTTAGAATGTGATGGCTTTTTTCTCAGCTCTCACCTTCCTTTGACCTCTCTGCTACATTTAACACCATCACCTACACCGTCCTTTGGCCTAAAGACACCACTCTAAACCAATTCCTGTTTCTCTATTTATTCCTTCTGTTTACTTGTTCCCTCCTTCCTCGTGTACCTGATGTATGGGAATTTCCAAAGTTAAGCCCTTCCATCTTCAGACAGCACACATATTCCCAAGTACTCGCTCTGTGCAGATAGCTCCAAAACGTTTATCTTCAGCCCTAATGTCTTTCTTGAAAGCTAGCAGCAAATTTCCAGTTTCCTACTGGATATTGCCTTTAGATTTTTTTTTAAGATTTTGTTTATTTATTTTACAGGGGGAGAGAGAAAGAGAACAAGCAGGGGGAGCAGCACAGGAAGAGGGAGAAGCAGGCACCCCGCTGACAAGGGAGCCTGATCATGAGCCGTGCCCAAGGCAGACACTTAACCAACTGAGCCACTCAGGTGCCGCTAGATATTCTAATATTATGTCAAAATTACCAGGTCCAAAATCAAAATCATCTTCTCCTCAAAATTAGCTCAAAATCTTAACTTCCGAAGTTTATTAAGGGTTCCATAATTCCCCAGTCTTGAAACCATGAAGGCATCACTGAGTTTCTTCACCCTTCATAAGTCCTATCACACATTCTATTATAGCTTTTATTCCTTCCTTTCCTTTCCCACTGACATCACATAGGCTAGCTCCTCACCACCAAGACCAGAACTACTCCACGAGCCTCTTAACTGACAGCTCACCATCTTAAAAACTCCCCGAAGGCAATTAACGTTCCTGAGTCACAGTCTATCACATTGTTCCTCAGATCACATCTGGGCAACCACTTCACTGTGCCTACTAGATAGGATCTAAATGCTTTGGTCTTGGAACCAAGATCCCACCACCTTGTCCAGCCCTGTTCTCCACTATGTTCATTCGCCACATGTGAGCTTTGTACGTTTGCATAATGTTTCTCTTTGAGACTGAGGCAATGAGAAAAGGCACTTGGTGTTCAGAAATACAATGTTTGTTTTTCTCTTCTGAGAACAAAGATTAAATGTAAACAGCCTAATATTTTCTTAGAGTTGATATCACTCACTTTTAACACTTCTGAAACTAAAAACTTCCCTTTCTAGAAAGGTTTTATAATCATGGTCTTCCACAGATAATTCAGGCTAACATACATTCTCAGTGATAATAGTACTGAAGAAAATCAGGAAGTCTATTTCATCTTTCTCTAACAAAAGGTTAAGGAAGTCTGTCCAAAAATTATTGCTTAAAGTCTCGGAAGTTAACATTTTGCTAGCTGGGCTGTTTTTGTTTGTTTGTTGTTGTGGTTTTAATTGGCAGTTACTTAAGCTTACTACAGCCACTCTTCTTCTTTCTTCCATATTAACAAAAATTGTCTAGATTCTGACTTCTCAGAAAGTTTCAAGACTGGTATCATGAATTCTCCCCTGGGAAGGTTATTGACTAAATCCCTCCACAAAAGAAACACCTCCTCTCCAATAGCAATTCTTTGATTCTCTCCATTCTATTTCTTGTTTATATGTATCCCTTTCTTTTAAAAAAATTTTCTCTTTCTCATGTAAATTAAACTGAAACACCGGTTCTCACCTATCAGGTTGGCATAAGTCCCAAAATTTGACAACATATTCTTTTGGCAATTTAGTAGGCTAATGGGCACTTCATACATTGCTGGTGTTAATGCAAAATGGTATAAACCCTGGGGAGGGAAATCTGGCAAAATTACATGTGCTTTTAGCCTATAATCCAGCAATTTCACTTCTAGGAATACATCCCAAAGTAATACTGGCAAAAAGACAAAAGCCCATTTTTGTAGCACTATTTAATAATAGCAAAGGAACAGAAATAACTTGTAAGTGAATTAAAACAAACCCCAGCTTCCTTTGCTCAACCTTGCTTCCTTTTCCATTTTTTCCCTGCTTTTTCCCTTTCCCCTTTGTTTACACCCCCATCCCCAAAAGATCCCCCTCCCCAACCTTGACAAACTGCAATAACTGCAAAAGAGCTCCTTAAAGAACTGCTGTCATTGCCAGGAGGGGATTATACCCATGACCCCAAGAGGCCTGAAGAACCAATGTCCAACTGTTCCAAACACAAGTACCTCCGCGGTAAGGGATGAAGTCACATGACCATAGCCTAAGGACACATACTCCTCTCTTCGAGTGCTCTAAAATTCCTATAAAATTTCAGTTCTGATGCAGCTCAGGACTTACCTGATCTTCAGGCGCTTCCCCGTGCACAGCAGCTGAATAAAGTCTTTGATATCTACTTGAATCATTTTAACTATTATTTTTCTTTGACAAACCCAAATGTCCATCAATAGCAACTGACTACATAAACTACATTATATCCACCAAGTGAAGGGCTACGCAAGGATAAAAAGGTCTGAGGAATGTCTATGTACTACAAGGGGACGATTTCCAGAAATACTAACTGGAAAAAGAAAAAATTTAGGGAAGAAAAAATGTGATGAGGGGAGGGAGGGAAAAGTGTGAAGGAGACAGGAAGAGAAGTTAAACTTCTCCAAATATGCCTCGTTTTTAGATATAAATACTTTACATAATAATTAAATGCTTAAAACCAAGCTCTATAAGCTAAAAGTGCTATGAAACCACAAGTGAGAGGAGTTAGTTACTAATATTACATGCTTTCAGTAATCGTTTGTTAGTGGTAGTGCTGGTATTATGATCCTTAGACTGTTCTGTGTGCGCTGTCGAATGAAACAAATGAACAAGAATATTGGCATCATTAGTAACCAGGATTTCCCCCACAGAAAAAAATACAGACCAAAATCAAATAAATTAAGTAAAAATTCTATAGTCCTAAATTTTAATTGGATTTTCATAATTTATATGAATTTATAAGAAGATTTATCTTGAAGTTCATATTTCCTAGTATCATACACTGGAAAACTTTGAAACAGCACTCAATCAGATGGTAATGAGCACCCCTAGATCCCAGATGATAGTTCAAAATGCCATTTCCTACTAGAATGAAACAGGGCTTCTCAGGAAAAGAGTTTGTTCCAGGTCTAAGGCAGGCAAAGCGTAAGATAAGGTTGAGATACCGTGTCACATTAAAAATAGGGTTGTCTAAAAATACTTATGAGACAACTTGGAAAGGTTCTCACTGGCCAAAGTAAGGCAATTTGAGCATAAGTATAACCAAGTTCATAATTATAATTTTTAAAAAACTCATTACTCACCTATGAAAGAGGCTAAATATGCAACTAATGTCATTTGAAAATGTGTAAATTTTAAAAATCACACTTTTACCCTGCCTTTCCTGCACCATACCTCTTTGTAAGCAAACAGTTGATGAGAAATTTCTCTTTATAGAAGTAGTCTAGACAATAAATTTTTTAAAAAGAATCATAGAACTAACATTCATTGTAACCCCTCACGAATTAATACATCTAGGCAATGAGGCCACTAATGCATCAGTGGCAATAAGCAAATAAGTAAGTATACAACAGTACCTATTAAGTATTGTTGCCCAGAAAGTCTGAATTGAATATGACCATACTTCTAGCTTAAATTACCAATTTACATTAAAAAAATACAGGAAACAAATGGGTTAAAAAAGTAGCTAGAATTCAATCAGGAAATTCCAGACTATATAAATTCTACTGGACAAATGACCTGATTTCTTCAACTGATAAATTGAAGGAAGAAGAAAAAAATGGAAGGGGGCATGTAGGTTAAAATATTTAAGACATAAATCAACCAATAAATGTATGGACTTCTTTTGGATCCTGATTCAAACATCTGATATATCAATCAATCTCTCTCCCCCCCCATCTCTCTCTCTCTCTCTCTCTCTACATATATATATTTTATTGCTATTATATGATATTGTGGCCAAATTCGTGGCATATAACATTGCATTAGCTCAAGGTGCACAACATAATTATTTAACATATGTATATATTGTGAAATGATTAACACAGTAAGTTAATACCTATCATCTCACTTTACAAATTGTCTTGTGATGCGAACTTTAAAGATCTATTCTCTTACTTTCAAATACACAAAATTGTTAACTACAGCCATCATGCTGTACGTTACATCCCCAGAACTTACTTATCTTCTATGTTGAAGTTTGTACCTTTTAACCACCTTCACCCATTTCCCCCACTGTCTGCCCTCCACCTCTGGCAAATACCGATCTATTGTTTCTGTGAGTTTGGGGTTTTGGGTTTTTTGTTTTTGTTTTTTTAGATTCTTCAGGTAAGTATGAGCTTATAGTCTTTCTCTGACTTATTTAACTTAGTATAATGCTCTCAAATTCCATCCATCTTGTCAAATACTGCAGGATTTCCTTCTTTTTATGGCTGAATAATATTCCATCATGTAGCACAGTGTGTGTTTCTGTGTGTGTTTCTGTGTGTGTGTGTACACTCTGCATTTTCTTTATTAATTCATCCGCTGACGAACACTTACACTGCTTCCATGGCTATTGTAAATAATGCCTCAAAGAACACAGGGTGGGGTTATCTTTTCCAGGCAATGATTTCAAATTCTTCAGATATATGGAACTGCCAGATCATATGGTAGTTTTTTTTTCTCGATTTTTTGAGGAACCTTCATACTGTTTTCCATAGTGGCTGCACCACTTTACATTCCCACCAACAGTGCACAAGGGTTCCCTTTCCTCCACATCTACTCCAATACACGTTATCTCTTTTTGATGATAGCCATTCGAACAAATGTAAGGTGATATTTCACTGTCGTTTTGATGTGAATTTCCCCAATGATTAGTGATGTTGAGCACTTTTCATGTTCCTATCTGCCTTTTGTATATCTTCCTTGGGAAAATGTCTACTCAGTTTCTCTGTCCACTTTGTAATCAGATTGTTTGTTTCTTTGCTATTGAGTTGTAGGAGTTCTTTATGTATACATTTTTT
>NC_048232.1:38693262-38722381 GCF_002007445.2 Ailuropoda melanoleuca
CCCGGCGCTCTCGGGGCGCGCCCGCAGCGGCCGAGCGGCGCGGCGCTGGGCGGGGTCTTCGGGCGCGGCGGGGAAGGGCCGGGGCGCCAGCCCGAAGTCGCGGCGGAGGAAGGACGGAGGAGAGCCGCGGCCGCTTCGCTCGCCCTCGGCTGGTCCGTTGCCTCCCCGACACCATGGCCCTGGCTGAGGTAGTAGTTTGTGCTGTTGGTCGGGTTGTGACATTGCCCGCTGTGGAGATAACTGCGCAAGCTACTGCCTTGCTAGTGCTGGTGATGCTCAGCGCCGCGGAGGACAATGGCTGGGAATCCCCTTTGTTTTCCGGGGCGCGGGGATCGCCCGCGGAGCCCCGGCGCGCGGCCGCCGCGGAAACCGTTAGTTCTGCGTGGTGCTGGAGGGAGGAAGGAATTGCGGGGAGAGGGGCGGACGGGCGCGTTTTTTAGAGCTGGGAAAAAGCTCAGCCTTGGATTCGCTCTTTACTCTGGAAGGAAGGAGTGAAATTGTGTAAGATGTTGACAGATAACTTTTCCGCTCTCCTTTTTTTTTTTTTTTTTAAAAATGCTTCTTATAGCATTTGGTGCGAGATTTAGTGTCTACTTGTTTTACTTCATTCTTTAGCTGTAGGTCAGAGTGGAGTGTGCCCTGTTGGGCAGAACGGGCATTGGGGGCAGAATAGTAGACCCGTTAATTATAAAGTTTATACCTTAACATTTTGAATCTGGTTTTTTGATATATTCCTTCAGTAAATTTAAGAGTTTTGAAAATGTAAACCTAAAGTAATATAAAGTTTCTCTTTAAACTTTGCAACTCTTAGAGAAGATTGAATTTATGGTTTACTATTGAGATTTTTTTTAACGTGCGAGACAAATAAATTTTTTCTACAGTGTGCTGTGGCTTTTTTTCCTTTTAGTTTAACAGTGGGGGCTACAATTTTGCTAGTGTGGTGGGGTTTTGTTTAGTTGGGTTTTCTCTTTTTTTTGATTCTCATACTTCTTAGTTTATGTCATTGCATTTTACTATGGGAGGAAAGGCTCTTGGTAGGAATTGAAAGGATGGTTTCTGGATACTTTGGGTTTAAAATTTAATAATGTCCACTTCGTGTGAAGCAGAACCACTCCAAATACGAAACAGTGTATATATAAAGAAAATGTAGTTTGGATTAGTGGTGAAATTACTTGATATTTTAAATACCCTGAAGTTGGGTGGAAAAGAAGGTAATTGTTAAAATTTTAATTTCACTGAGCTAAATCAGTGGGAAATTTTAGTACTTTCCTTAAAAATACTGGTTTTGATTTTTTAGAATCAGCTTTGAATATAACATAATCAGCTTAATGGGGGGGAGGCAATTCTTTAAGAAAAAAGGGTCATATAAGAAGAAAAAAAATGTAGACCAACTGCATCCTTTTTGTTCCCTTCAATACGAGTTTGATACTTGTGTAATTTAACAGTGATCTAATAAGTGTTCCTTGATTTGGTTTAAGCTTTGAGAGAGAACCTTAATCTGATCTCATCTGGATGGAGCTGCCTCACTGGGAAGGACAGTAAAGAACCCTATGTTCAGTCTTAAAACGCAGAAAATACTTGAATGTGGTTCATTGAGCTTGATTTTCTTGATATCAAAGAACAATGTAAATTCAGGATGTTATTAAGTGCCAGGGTGCTATGTCAAATCTTGATTTATGGAGAAACTAATAATAAAATTCTAATTGTACTGATACTTTTCATTTTCTAAGACACTTCATTCAAATAGCCAAGCTAATCCTCACCCAGCAGTGGTCATCATCTTTGCTACCACACCTTTTTAACATTTTATAGAGGATCAACAGTTGTTAACCTGTACACCAAAGTATTACAAATTCTGCTAGTAATTTGTTGAACTTTAAAATGGATCAGCGTATAGGAAACTACTATACAGTTAGTCATAGTTTATCCTGTTTTAAAAGTAAATTTCATCCAAAACTATATATTGCCCACACAATAGGAACATTTTTGAGTTGTTGGATATAAGGGTACTTCCTTCCATATGTTATTCTTGTTTGCTACATTACAAGAGAAGATACTGCTCCCAGCCAACTTAACCATAGTTACATTAATGCTGTAATCTCCAATTTAAAAAAACACTATCGGTCTTTCACTTTTTATATTCCTGTACACACCAGAGAAAATTACCTATCGAACATTTTCATTCGACAGTTTCCTACAAGATTAATTTGCCTTATCAAAAGTACAACTTACAATTTTGGTATTTTCGACATTTATTTGGCACAATTAACATTTTTGTTAAAGACGTGTTTTCAAGCATTTAGGTAATTTGTATTAGCAAAAGCCACTGATGGGAAAGAATAAGGCAGTGTTGTTGGGTGCCTTTCTCAAGTTTTACCAAAGGAAAGATGCACTATAGTAATGACATTGTAATGTCATCCTCAATTATTGGAAATATAGATGTTACTGTACATGGGACATCTGGAGAAGATTCTTTGGAAACAGTTTTGCTTCAAATGCCCCAAAGTTAGAGTTCCTGATTTAGTCTTATATATAAAAATTTTGTTAATAAGCTATTTAGAAATAAAATTACCTTTTGGGAGGTAGACAAGACAGATCAGCAAGGGTGCACTCAAGACATACTGTGTCTTGTGTAGTAACCCCGAAAGAATTATTGCTAGAGGAACCTGACAACAGAGATTAGCTCTTCAGTGTATAGGAATGAGGTGCCAGGAAGGCTCTGAGATTTCTTAAGTTACATTTTCTCTCTCTATTTATTACACCCCACTCTCTCCATAGTAAAGAAACCTGACAAGGGAGTTACCTCACTGAATACTCCTCTATAAATTTCTGCAACAAAAGGAAAACAGGACAATCATTGTCAAAAATAAGTTAGGCCAGTTTGGTAACACCCAAGAGGAGGATTAGGACCATTTTTGTAAAATCTGTAAAGCCCTTGGAACCACTGATAACTAGATAATCAAGGCAAAAATATTAAAATCACCTGAATGATTGTCTAATGCAATTCATTCAGTGTTTTTGTTAGATCATTATGGTCGGGCACCATGGGAAAAGCAGAAATATTGTATGGTTAAGTCACTGACCCAACAGAACGTGAGTTAGAAAAGATAGTACTTGAAGTGCTTAACCAAAGTGAACAGGTGGGAAAAGCACAGTGACCTGGTTTACTTTTGAGACCTGGCAGAAAAGTGGGTGAAAGAGCTGAGGTGAGAGGCCTATGGAGCACTTACATCATGTAGCTTAGAGAGGTCTCTTGATTAAGTTTATTGCCGCTGGTAGAAAAGTGGAATTGGGATCTTGGAGGTGAGTGATACTGCTGTACTTGGTACCGAGTGATACTCCGGGTGGCTGACACTTGACTCCTGCTTTGCCTGTTACTAATAAGCTGGGGGTGTCACCTGAATTAGTTTTAAGAGAAATACTGCTAGATTTATTTGAATGTAGTCTGAGTTCTTGAGAGTTCTATATTTTTGGTTAGCTGAATTTTCATTTTACAGTTAACCTTTTCTAAAAGTGCTGTTTGGTTTGGATGTAATGGAATTGTGTCTACACAGACTTCTGACTACTAAATTTGGATAGGATCCTTTAAGCTACACTGTTGACACCTAATGGTACAAAGTTGGCCTTTAATTATTTCAAATACGAACAAAACTAAGATATAAGTCTTGTGTTGGTTTTAAAGGACAGATTAGTATGTCTTCTTTTGAACTTCAGACACTACTTTCTGAAAATATACCATTTGCTTTTAGTTAGGTTTCAAATTTTGTTACTTCTATTATAATTGGGAGTGTTTTATCATGAAGATCCAGGTTTCTCAGAAGGCCAAATAGCGTCAAATGTCACAGAACAGTTAAGTAAATTAGGGACTAAAAAGGGTCCATAGACATTGGTAATTTAGGTCATTTATGTAGTTATAATGCTCTGTTTTATAAATGAAAAATCTCACTGCTCTCTGGTTGAATAACAAGCTACAATTATGTGCGTTTCATACCATTTTGAACATAGCTAACAAAAAAGTATTAGCATTCAGAGGTTGCTGTTTCAACTGGTTGCACGTAGTATATTTAAAAGCCCTTATTAAACAGAAAAGCATTATACACATACAAGGAATGGGCTAATTGTAGTAGTAACACTCAGTGTTACCTGAGTGTTACCACAATGAGCTGACAAAACTCTAAAAAACAAATAAGCTAATGGAAAGATATTTTCCTGTTTTTTTAAAAAAAACATTGATACACTATGTAATGAGACTTAGGTGAATTGTCAGAATAAGAATCCTATCTCCTTTAATTTCTTTTTTAGTGAACCAAACTCATGCAGAGTATGTTCTAGATAAACCCATTCGTTCGTTTTCTTTATTTAACAAATATGTTGAGTACCTACTATGTACCAGGCACTGGGGCTGCACAGAAGACTAAAATCTTTGGCCTTGATGGAATGAGCATTCCAATAGAAATACGTTTCTCTATTAATAACAAACATGCAGTGAACCCTGTCCATGGGCCACTTGGGTTGTTTTCAAACTTGAATTCCACTCAGGTACTGACTCTAGAGCATTTGCTCCAGAACCACAAGTGGTGTTTTGGTTGTGTTACAAAAAAAAAAAAAAAGTTGAGTCCCACCAGAGCAGCACAAAATGTAATGTGTGGCTATGCAGTCTTTTAGATTTCTGCACAGGGCAGTCAGGTATCACATATTAGGATGTACATTCTAAACGTTGTAAGAGATCAAAGAAGCAAGAGTAGGGTGTGGAGCTGGCCTCACAGAACGCATGTCTCTGGAGCAGGAGTGTTGGGTTGTTGTGATGGTGCAAGTAATGGACAGCTGATTATGAGCCTTCCAGGGACTGAAAACGAGAGAGAGAATCAAGTGTGTATCCCACCTTATACAGACGACACCTCAGGGTAACTAACTACTCGTGGGGGACATTTTCGCATTATAACTGTAATCCCAGCTTAAAGATACAGATGGTATGATAGAGATAGGACGTTAACATTTTACAGCAGCTAATGAATCAAGCTAGGGTTCTTCCATGGCCGTTAAAACTATTAAGTGAAATGCTGATGGGGAGCTGTTTAATTCCCGCATCAGGCTGACAGCATCTGAACCCACTAACCAGTCTTAACATTGCAGAAACCGACAGCTCGACATTCTGTGCCCCCTGAAGTGTTGCAGAAGTACAGAACACCATCCATGAAATTCAGATAATTGAACTTGACTGTCCTTAGCTTCTAGATTGACTACTGGTTTATAGGAAATTTAAGATAGAGGAACATGTTAAATCACCACGGGGTGCAATTAGCAAAATACACACTGGTAAATTCTACGTGACAAATGACCTGATCTTTGGGGAAAAAAAATTTTTTTCAAGAAGAAAGGGAGGGGAACCTATAGATTAAAATGGACTTTTCTGTTGAATTACAACTTTCATAGCAATTCACTGTGGCTCTCTAATTACATACAACATAGGAAATACATGAGTAACATCATGTCATGTCAAAACCAAGGAAGCTTCAACAGGCAAGATGTGGAGGATAACACACCTGTGTACTTTCTGTTACTCTCCGATGCATCTCCTCCAGTCCCTCTGTGCCCACACAGATGTTTCTCTTTATAGTTTAAAAATCTTTGTGAATTAAGGGGCATGTCTTCAAACATTCCATCGAAAGATGACGCATCAAATCTGATTCCTTCTTACCCGTAACTGACACCTCTTTGGAGAAGACAGAAGATGTTCTGGGCTGAAGTTATTACCTAGTGGACCACCTGAAATTTCCAGCCTCCTACCCATTTTTTCTTAATTATGACTCCATTTTCCTCACCCATTAGGACTTCTCATTTTCTCTGTCCTTCATTTTACTAGCTCAGGTATATTCAATCCATTTTTTTGGCTTTTTTTTTTTTTTTAAAGAGGTATAACTGACCTATCACATTAGTTTCAGTCAGGTAGCATGATTCCGCATCTGTGTATACGACGAAACAAACACCAGGGCAACATTCCTCACCAAACAGAGTTACAACCAAATATTTTTTCCTGTGACAAGAACTTTGAAGTTAATGAAAGACTGAATCTTAAAGTATACAATACAGTGTAATTAACTGTGGTCGCTATGCTGTACGTTACATCCCCAGGACTTATTTTATAACTGGATGCTTGTACCTTTTGATCCCTTCACCCATTTTGTCCATGACCCCCCTCTGTCAACCACCAATCTGTTCTCTGGATCTGTGAGCTCAGTTTTATTTCTGTGTGTGTGTGTGTATGTGTGTGTTTTAAGAGTCCACATATGAGTGAGATCATACCATATTATGTCTTTCTCTGATTTATTTCGCTTAGCATAATGCCCTTAAGGTTGGTCATGTTGCAGATGGCAAGATTTCCTTTTTTTATCATGGAATAATCGTCCGTTACATGTATATATCAGGTTTTCTTTCACTGTTCATCCATTGACCACCGCTTAGGTTTTTCCATATCTCGGCTCTTGTAAATAATGCTACAGTGAACATGGAGGTGCATTTATCTTTTTGAGTTCATGTTTTCGCTTTTGTTAAAATGGACTTAATGAGACAGCAGTCATTTGCAATGAGCAGAACTCGTTTGAATTCTGATTTGATCAAAGCCGACTATAAAAATATAAGACTACTGGAGTAATTTAAATACTAGATATTTGAAGTTAAAGAACTGTTAATATTTGATAACATTATAGTTGTATTTTTAAAAATACTTATCTTTTAGGATATACATATATAGAATTTACCAGTGAAATAATACGTATAGAACTTTCTTTATGCTTCAAAATAACCCGTGGTCTGCAGGGGGCATGGACATGGATGGGAGGATATGTGAAGGAAGATTGCCCTTGTGTTGGCATTTGTTGAACCTCCCAAGACAGGGAGGTATATTTATTTATTTCATTTTAAACTGAAGTATAGTTGACATGCAATATTAGTTTCAGGTGTACAACATAGTGATTTGGCAATTATATACATTATGGCATGCTCGCCACTCTAAGTGTGTAGTCACCATCTGTCATCCACACAAAGTTACTGTGGTATTATTCACTACAGCCGCTATGCTGTACTCTTCATCCCTATGACTTGCTTATTTATAAATGGAAGTTTGTACCTCTTAATCCCCTTCACCTATTTTGCGCATTCTCCCAGTCCCCTCCCTTCTGGCAATCACTAGTTCTCTGTATTTACAAATCTGTTTCTTTTTGTTTGGTTTTTTAGATCCCACATATAAGCGAAATATATTTGTCTTTCTCTGTGTGACTTAGTTTGCTTAGCATAATTCCCTCTGGGTCCATCCATGTTGTCATGAATGGTGAGATTTCCGGCCGAGTAGCACTCCCCTGTGTATATATACACCGTATCTTCCTTATCCATTCACCTCTTCCACTCTGGCTGCTTCTGTATCTTGGCTTTTGTGAATAATGCTGCAGTGCAAATATCTTTTTGAATTAGTGTTTTTGTTTTCCTTGGGTAAATAACCAGAAGTGGAATTACTGGATCATTTGGTGTTTGCTTTGAATTTTTTGAGGAGCCTTCATGCTCTTTTCTGCAGTAGTTGCACCAGTCAGCATCCCTACCAACAGTGCACAAGGGCTTCTTTTTCTCAAGCATCCTCGCCAGCACTTATCTCTTGTCTATTTGATACTAGCAATTCTAACAGATGTGAGGTGGTACCTCATCGTGGTTTTGACTTGCATCGTGGTTTTGACTTGCATTTCCCTGATGATGAGTGATGTTGCATATCTTTTCATGTGTCTGTTGGCCATCTTTATGTCCTCTTTGGAGAAAATGTCTATTCAGGTCCTGTGCCCATTTTTAATTGGATTATCTGTTTTTTGTAGTGTTGAGTTTTGGATATTAACCCCTTATGAGATATACCATTTGCAAATACCATCTCCCATTTAGTAGGTTGCCTTTTTGTTTTGTTGATGGTTTCCTTTACTGTGCAAAAGCTTTTTAGTTTGGTGAAGTCCTGATTGTTTATTTTTGCTTTGGTTTCCCTTGCCTGGGAAGACAGATCGAGAAAAATATTGCGAAGGCTGATATACAGAAGTTTACTGCGACATGGAAGTTCTTTATACTATTCTGCTTTTCTGTGTGTTTGGAATGTTCCATAATAAAAACTAAGAAACAACAAGAAAACAAAATAAGAGAAAGAATTCTGTAGTTCAGAGAGAACCAAAGGGAAGAATGAGAACCCACCAAACCACACAAAAGTTAATAAGATGAATTAAGTGTCCTGGGATGTCCTCCCAGAGTGCTTTAAAATATCACCGTGAACTCTATCACAGGATCAGTCCATTTTCCTTATAATCCAGATCAAATTTGTTGACTTACACAATGAAAGTGGACACACACCCACAACAAGAATATTATTGTTTAAACATATCTATAATAATTGAAACTAATGAGAATAAGGGATGTGTTCAGAACCTGCACTATTAAGTATTTTGTACGTACAAAATAATTGCTCTAATGTTACCCTATTAATCTTAAAAACTTTCCATTTTAAATATTGGTATTTTGCTGGTTCCATAGTGTTTTTGTAGAAATACGCTTTGTTAATAGTGTCCTTTTTAAAAAAGAAGATCTAAAACAGGTATTCTAAGCTAAAACAATTTACTGAAAATATTTTTTTTTATGGCTTGAACTTTCAATAAGGTTAGGTTTTTTTTCATTTAAAATGATCAGCTGTAATAATTGTTCTAGCAATTTATTAGCTTTATTAAATTATTCCTTAATTTTTTCTTAATTTTTATTATCTGTATGTTTTATCAGTATAGTATACAGCATTCCCACTAATACATGTTAACTCTTAGTAATTATAGTTGACCCTTGAACACCATGGGGCTGGGTGCTAATCCCGCATGAAGTTGAAATCCATGTATAACTTCTGACTCCCCAAAACATAACTCTTGATAGCCTACTATTGCCTGGAAGCCTGATAACATAAACAATGAACATGTATTTATATGTTACATGTATTATATACTGGATTCTTACAATAAAATAAGCTAGGGAAAAGAAAACATTGAAATCATAAGGGAAAATATATTTACATCACTATACTGTACTTATCATAACAAATCCACCTATTAGCGGACCCTTGCAGTTCAAACCTGTGCTCAGGGATCAACTGCAGTTGACTGTCCTACCTATACCAGTATTATTAAGCTAATACTCTAACTAGTGCTGTTCTTTGGGTATATTAGCACACTGCAAAGGTTAAAAAGTATAACTGACAATTTGCTTTGGGTCAAAAAGAAACAATGATGCTGTGTTTTACTACCACAGAAATCATGTTATTGAACACCTCCCACATGCCAGGGATACACACACGTATATAAATAGTATAATAATATTGAAGGAAAATAATTCATTAAAGCATTATTACAGATATAAGAGAATTCTTTCACTTTAGAAATACTGTCAATATTAGTTTTTACTTCCAAGTATGCATCCTACTGACTTGTTAACTTAGTACCTTTTTCTCTGTGTATACTTAGTAAACCGTTATCTGGACTCATTAGTTTTAGATTTTGAAATTAGCCATGACTTTATCTACTACATACATGGGCATTTTCCATTTTAAACCTGGAACTTCAGTTGTCTTACAGTAGTGTTAATAATTATTAGTTGTATAGATGTTACAACTACTAATACCTTTAGTATCCTCTGGTGACTATGTCAGCCCTATGGAGTTCATTATGCTTGAACTGACTGGTCCTTAAACTCTGCCTGATTCTGTGTTTTGATCCCTTCCTTGTCCGTTGAGTTTCTTGCTACCGTTTTATTTTAGGGAATCAGAGCTACCATTTCCACAGTTAAGCATTCTCAAGTAATCGAGTCATACCATGAATAGAGATACTCAAGAAGCAGAAAGGTCCACCACTCCCAGGAAATTGCACGTTATCCCAAAAGTTTTGAAGTGCTAAGAAAATGATTTAATGAAACTGGGACCATAAAGTTGCTAGAAAGAACGTTGGCTGATTTCTCCAAGAATTTAGGAGGTCTGGGCATAGAAAAGCCGTAAGAGAGAGAACAAGAAGAGATCCACTTGAACACCAGAGCTGTACCCCTAGATGAATGTTGTGGAAAGGTTGGGTCTTTCAGGAAAAAAGGATCTGGAATCATTCACTCACTCATTTTTTAAAAATAATTGTCTCTTGGGGCGCCTGGGTGGCACAGCGGTTAAGCATCTGCCTTCGGCTCAGGGCATGATCCCGGCGTTCCGGGATCGAGCCCCACATCAGGCTCCTCCACTGGGAGCCTGCTTCTTCCTCTCCCACTCCCCCTGCTTGTGTTCCCTCTCTCGCTGGCTGTCTCTATCTCTATCAAATAAATATATAAAATCTTTAAAAAAAAATAAAAATAAAAAATAAAAATAATTGTCTCTTGTATACTTATTAGAGATCCAGATGAATAAGAAATACCTCCTAGCCTCAAGGAACTTTTCTATTTGAGAAAATAGACATGTGTGTCAATAACAAAGCCCCACATTGGGTGTACAGATTACTTTAAAATCTTAAAAAAAAAAAAAAAAAGAAAAGTAAAATCGTTCTTAGCTCGTGGGGCATACAGAAAGTCCACAGGCCAGATGGCCTACAGGCCATAGTTTGCTGATCCCTGCTTTAGAACTTAAATTTCCTATAGAACAGTCAGTGTTCTTTCTCTCTCTCTCTAAGTGAAGAAAGATACAGGTCTTTTGTGGAGAATATAAAGTTGGAATAATTTAATGCATTTGAATTATGTGACCCCTGACCTGCTTTTGACCATTTTCACTCAGATTTGTGACTGTGACTGCTAACTATTTGGGGCCATATAAGCCTGCCTTCCTTTCTGTCCTTTTTCCAACTGTGGTAGTTTAAAAACCTATCTTCAGGGGCGCTTCGGTGGTTCAGTTGGTTAAATGTCTAACTCTTGATTTCGGCTTGGGTCATGAACTAAGGCTGTGAGATCGAGCCCTGTGTGGGACTCTGTGCTCAGTGGGGAGTCTGCTGGAGATTCTCCCTCTCTCTCTCCTTCTCTCTGAATCTTTAAGAAACAAAACAAATCTGCAAATTATTTGACACTTGTCATAAAAAAATGGCCTATGTTCAACTACGGAGAATGAAGAGATGGCTCCCAGAGGGGAGGTTGGTGGGGGATGGGGAAATGGGTGATAGGGATTGAGTACACTTACTGCGAAGAGCACTGAGTAACGTGCGGACTGCTGGGTCACTATGTCGTGCACCTGAAACTAATATAACACTGTATGGTAACTGTACTGGAATTAAAACAAACAAAAATAAACATGTCATACACTATATTAGGTAAAAAGGAAAAAAAGTCTATGTTCTGTTCCCTTGAACCTAGGTGGCTTTTGTAACTGCTTCAGCAAATAGGATGTGACAGAAATGACACTGGTTTCTGAGACAGGATCATAAAAGATACAAATTCTGCCTTCCTTTCTCCCCCTCTCTCTCACATGGCACATACGTTTTGAAGCTCTAAGCTGCCGAGTAAGAACAGCTATCTTGAAGCTTCCATGCTGAAGAGACCATGGGAAAGCACAGGGAGATAGGGAGAGATGTCTGAGGCGCTCCAGGTTCTTAGCCTCAGCTGTTGAAGTCTTCCCCGACCAGGCGCCATACATGCGACCGAGCAAACCTTCAGATGATTCCAGCACTGGCTTGCATCTGGCTCCAAGCTCCTGGAGACACCCCAAGCAAGAAACATCCAGCTAAGCCTCGTCAGGCCCCAGAACCAGAAGAGATAATAAAACATTTGTTGTTGTTTTAAGCGAAAGTTTTGCGGTGATTTGTTCCATTGCAGTGGGTGACTAGAAATGATTTTGGGATCTGGAAATGGAACATTACCCTAACACAATCTAAAACACATGGCCATGGCGTTGGAGCTGAGCTGCAGGCGTAAGTGGGAAGGGCCTTGAAGAGATTAGTAGCGGAAGTCTGATGGCTCTTGAGGTTGTCAGTAGAGCTTAAAGGAAAGTGAGGGGAAAACTATTAAAGCTGAAGGAAAAGCCACTGTTAATAAACTGTTGCCTGTGACAATGTAGAAATAGGAAATCTACCTAATGAACTGATGGATTGTCCTGAAGAGTTTCAGTCTAGAGGTCGAAAGTGTCACCTGATTTCTTTAGCTGTCTGTCTTCAAATACAGACTATCATGTGCTATAGAAGAAATTACTGTTTTCTTGCAAAACTTAGAGAAAATAAAGGAGGCAGGACTTAATGGGTTAGAAAATAAAACTAGTGTCTCCCAACAGAATATGCACGAAGTAAAAAAAGGTCTCAGGGAAAAAGTCAAATTCATGGCCCTGACACAAAAACTTCTCAGGGTATAGATGAGGCCAAAGCTTTGATTGTAAAATCGAGTCCAGAAAGATTCAGGGTGGTGCCTTTGAATCCCTGCCAAAAGAAAAGCTGAAGGATCCTTTCCATTAAACAACAGGAATTCTAATGAAAGAAAACAATGCTCAGGAGCTTTACCGGGGGCCCAGGGTAGACGAGATTTGTTGATGTGGCTTTTGTCTAATGAAGTAAACTGCAATAAAATCAATAAGATTCATAGGAAACTTGCAAAGCTTTTAAGAAAATTATACTTGTAGAAATACTACCTGCTTGGACTAGAAGAGAAATGGCTTCAAAATGAAAAGAAGCTTTTAGATCCTAGAAGTTTTACAGGCAAAAAGCAGGCTCATGAAACTACTCAAAATATGGGCTTTTTTGGAATAGGAAGGATAACTCAGCAGAACTAAGATCCCAGAGGATGATGCCAGGAGCCGAGGAGAATCATTGTAGGCAGAAGAGAACCCTGCTTATGGGACTGGCATAAACACACCCATGTTGCATTTGCTACATGCCTTTCCTTTTCTCCTTGTTTGCGTTTAGTGGTTAGCCTGTGCCCACCCCACCATATTTATTGTGTGTGGACAGATAAGTTGTTTCTCCAACTCCCAGGTTTTTAGACCTAGAGAAATGGTACTTTTCCCCTAGGAAAATGTAATTTTCTCATTGGTTTTCTTTCTTTTTTTCCTTCTTTCTTCTTTTTCTTTTTTTTGACTTTAAATCACACAGTAAGACAACAAAAATGTAACGTAACTAGAATGGCTGTAAATCAAGGACAAAAATTCTTCTTCCTCTGGAATCTCATGTTAGTATAGTCTAAGTACCTAGCACAGGGCCTATCTAGTATGTAGTAATTTTTTTTGGTAAATGTTAGTTTCCTCTATCATTCTTTTTTCCTCTCAAGGAAGTTATTTTTGTTCATGGTATCCAGCTCCCTTATGCTGACTTCTCGTTCACTAGGGCTTTCTACCCCTACAGGCTCTCCTACCAGTCCCCTAGCCTCTCCATATGCTCTAGACAAAATGGCCTTTTACTATCATCATCCAGACTCTGAACTTGCCTATCTTAATTTTTCAAAAACTTACAGAGTGACTAGTTAATATGAAGAATGATACTAAAGTGTTAAACACAAAAATTTTACTTATGATTGTAGTAGCAACTTTCAATGTTTACCCCGTAGATTAAGCAGAAGATTTCAAACACTTTTGTAGACCCTCTGACTATTTTGGGTAAGAACCCTTAAGTTGATACTCAGGTCATGACGTTCATGTTCCTTTCTAATGGAGAGTTGCCATTTTTAGGGATGTAATACAATGTGGAAACCGTGTTGAAATCTGTTCTGGCTCCTTTTCATGTTATGGGTCATCTGTGAAGCTTTGGAGTCGAGGTCAGATGTGTCTCCTGTCTTCTTTTCCCCAGCATTTTGTATAGGATTCTGATCTAATTAAAACTAATGTCAATAGCAGCGTTCAAGAGGAAAACCCAAAGGAAGAAAATGTTTGAAGGAAGGGGGACTGGAAAAGAGGAGGGCAGTTTTACCCAGATTGTTTTGCCTTGGAAAATACACATGCTCATGTAATTCTGTGAGTCAGTGAATACATATACCTGAATACACATTTCTTTATTTAACCAATATTGTTGAGTATTACTATGTGACTCTTCCAATGTACTTGCTTCTTCGGGGATAAATCAGAGACGCTTATTCTGAGGGACTGGTTCCTGTAAGGATTTGGCGCTGTGCACTGCATGGGAGCTGGGCCAGAAGCAGATCTGCCACACCTTCAGGACGGTTTTTGCATCATGCTAGACCATGTCTCTTACTGCAGTGCATATGAACTCTTAGATTTTTAAAATTATATGGAGTTCTCAGGAAAGCTGAATTTCATCAACAATAACCTCTTTCTGTAAACTGAAAGCTTCCAAAGCCTTAAGAAAAAAAGAAATAATGTAACCTTAAGAATGAATTTATTACTAAGTGAATTTAATTCACAAAAGAAATTTTCTCTAATATTTAGGCTATTGTTGCTTTTGGCTTTGTTTTTAATTAACATTTTTACTAGTTTGCTTTGGTCAGCATTGAATTTGAGTTCAAAGACCCCTCTCCTCTGGGGATGCAGTCTAAAGAGGACTTGGTAAATAATGTCAAATCAGGGTTCCCAAGTTTTTTGGAGCAAGTCCCACTGGTCTTTCCACGGTAAACGGTACGTGTGATTGCCAGTGTTCTACCTCATGGACATGCTCCCTTCCGGCACAAACACGTGTGCTCTCATTTTGTCTTTGTTTCTTCTTTGTTCAGTTCCTTCATTTCTTCTTTTTGTTTGCCCAATTTCTTCACTTCTTCTTAAGTAAGTTCTAGCCATCTTTGGGGAGAAGTGATATGGCACCAGAAGCAAGGGGGAGACTCACAGGTCTATCATGCTGACTCGTCATGGGACTCTGGGCAAGCCTCTGAGCAGGAAACCAAGGGAGCCCGTGCTGGTGAGGGAGCTCGTTGATGATGGAGGCACGGACAAACCCTGTGACCTCAGGCCTTCCGCAGTGGCACTTCTACATATTTCCATTGCCACCACGTACCGGATAGGCATTAGGTGATCCAGCAGGGAGTTATTCTGGGCAAGACGGAGCAAGGGCTTTAGAGTCAGGCAGCCAAGGGGATATTTCCTTTCTCTGCCATTTAGTAGCTGTGTGACCACAGGTCACATTTATCCTCCGTTTCCTTGTTTGTAACACCTGCCATGAGAAGTCATTCTGAGGATCACAGATAACATACCTAAAGTGCGCGGCAAAGTCCAGACGCAAGGATGGTGTTCATAAATGGTAGCTACTTGAGGGAGGCTAAAAAGTCTCTTTCCAATGCTTAATCCACCCATATAATCTCAATCTTAACCTCTATCTCTTGTCTCTCTCTCTCTCTCACACAGCATTTATTGTTCTAAGCTCCTGAAATTGTATATACACCCCACCGTTTTAAAAGTGGACTTCTGGTGGGGCACCTGGGTGGTGCTGTTGCGTAAGCGTCTGACTCTTGGGTTCGGCTCAGGTTGTGCTCTTGGGGTTGTGGGATCAAGCCCTGCATCGGGCTCCACGTGCAGTGGGGAGTCTGCTTGAGTTTCTCTCTCCCTCTGCCCCAACCCTCTGCACTCACCTGCTCTCTAAATAAATACATCTTAAAAAAAAAAAAGTGGGCTTTTGTCATCAGGAAAGTGATCCTGTTGCCAGTTTAAAGTAACATGAAATAGCTGAGAAATAGTTAAAGAACAGAAATGTATTATTTCCTTATTCTCTGGTAATTTTAACTCATTATCTCCCATGCCTAATTGTGATGTCAAAAACAATAGTCCAGTCCAGTGCTTTTCTTGTTGACTGAAGTCTAGCCCATCTAGAACGAGGGCTCCCTTCTGGCTTGCGAGCACCTGCACCAGCTGTGCTATGACATTGCTTGGGTAGATAAATAGATGGTCAAGAGTCCTTTTACCCAACAGCCATCCAGTTCCACAGAAGCTAGAACACCGACCCAAACAAAGGGCTGGGTTCCCCAGGACTGTGAATGCAGGACCCCTGAGCACCGTGTGGCACCGGTGGGAAGAGGTGGGTGGGTGACACGCGGGTCGCACTGCAAGAGGTGCAGCGTTTGCTGAAGCAAGCGTACTGCATTGCTATCATGACGTGCGGTGTGGTCAAAGCAGTAAGTCTGCCTTTGTTTAAATGACAAATAGTGAGGATTGTTACTGCTGTTTCCAGAAAGCCTGTAAGAGGGAAGACAAATAACTGGCATTCAGAGTTCTTGGTTTTCAAGAATGCTAGGAAAATTTTGAAACAGTATGGCTTTAACAAGGTGATACAGTTTTGGTCAACAGACCAAAGGTGCCACCCCCATGATGTTCACATCCTAATCCCTGGGACCCGCGAATATGTTAGGTTACATGGTAAAAGGGAATGAAGATTGCAGATGGAGACAAGGTTGCTACTCAGATGACCGTAAAATAGGGTGATTATCCTGGATTCTCCAGTGGGCCCAGTATGATCACAGGGGAAGGAGGAGACTGTAAAGTTGGGAGTCAGAAGCAAGCTTCCAGTGATGTGAGGGAGGACTTGCCTGGCCTCTGCTGACGGAGAAACGGGCTGTCAGCCATAGGATGCAGGTGGCCTCTAGGAGCTGGAAAAGGCAAAGAATCGCATTCTGCCTTGGAACCTTCAGAAGGCCCTGTAGACACCTCGATTTTAGTCCAGTGAGACTCGTTTCAGAACTCTAACCTCTAGAACCATGTTGTTCTAAGCAATTACCTCGGTGTTAATTCGTTACAGCAGCAATGGAGATTAACATAGCATTTAACTCTGAACAACTAAATATCTGAACTGATGAACCCAAATTTCATCTCTTCCCTCCTTCTAAGAGCGTGGAATGACAAAGCACAAGTGAGGAAGCACAGGGCCGGGCTGGCCGGGAGGCTCACTGCTCAGTACAGAGGTCTCTTGTCCACTTCCCGGCTTTCCATGCCCCGGGCCCTGCCTTCGGCCCTGGCATTCCTCCCCCACTAGCCTCCTGTTCCCTCCGTTTCTTTTCTCTCCTTTCTGCTTGCTGTGATCCTCTTCTTCCTCATTCGTCTCCCCAAGCGTCTCCTCTCCGGTTCTCCGCTTCCTCTTGGGTAGTGTCTGGCAGTGGGCCAAGCTGGTGAGGGGGAAATGCACATTTGTACCATTTCCCTCCCTTTCCCTGACGCCTGCGGACTCGGGAAAGAATCTTGAATGAAAGCTAGCAGAGAGCAAAAGGAGTCGATAGGAAAAGAGTTGCCTGAAAACAGTAAGGATCAAGACACAAATGGGAAGGATGACGAGAAGGGGGCTACCTCGTTATCTTGTTGACCTAGCCGTCACCATGTTCCCTGCAAACTCATTGCAGTTTGTACCAGGGCCGAGTGTAAGCATCATTCCCGCGCTCTCGGGAGGACAGGGCAGCTTCTCCATCTCTCGCAATCGTTCACTGCACACCAGAGCTCTTGGCAGAGTTTAGGATGCAGAGTTAAGTGCTCCCCGTGTACGTACCCCCACCACCATCTGCGATCTGTACAAAATTCCGTGTACGTCTTAAGCTAGTCAAATATTCACTGAGCCGCCAGGGTGTCCTTGGCCGGGCCCCCGACACAGGTAGTGGTGGTGGACAGCCGGCGGTGGCGCCTGGGCTCCGGTGGAGAACGATCCCTCCGGGATTAGGATAAGTGGTTGCTCCTTTCTTGACACCGCATCCAAGCAGTTTGCTGCAGGTGTTGTCCTAAAGACATGCGCTTATGTAATTTAGACAAGAACAACAAAATCAAAATCCCTCCCCTAAAGGTTAGTCAGTGACTCAGTGTGCCTCTAAGAACACAGTAAGTCCTTCCTTTGGAGTCCGGCAGCTGCTTCCAGGGCACGAGGAAAGAACATTCCGCTCTGCTGCCTGTGATGTGATCTCCCAGGTATGCTGGATGATGCCCGAGTGTCTCAACCACCTTTTGTCCTTTTACACGTTTTATCAGATGACTTTTCTTGTTGGGTGGAACTAAGTCTTTAAGAGGGACAGTGTGGCAACTTTAACACCCCGTGATGCTCTAGACATGCTCCCTGTCCGGGCTGCATCTTCCTTCTTCAAAGATGAAGGAGATTTAGAAGGTCTAATTCTAGTCCCCTGAATTGCTACAGCCCCTGACTGCTCTCCTTGGCTTGTCTTTCCCTCCTCCAATCTTGCCCAGAAATTTGTTAGAGGAATCTTTTAAAAATAACCCTGAGCCACCCCTTCCTCTCCCTCCTGCCTCCTTGTCTGAGTTAGATGTTTTCCTGACAGCCCAGTCTCCCCGTTAGCAGTCATCGCAGCCGACTGTAATTCCCGCCCCACGCATCGGCATCTCCCCCTAATCTCTGGTCGCGCTGGCTGGGCTGTGCCTGGCGTAGGTTGCGTGCGCACCACTCAGCCCTGACGCCGGGAGCCAGACACTCCGTGGGTATGAGCGAGAGCCACTTTGCCACCTGAGAACTTAGCGATACCGCTATTCCTCAGGTCGGACCCAAACTCTTGATTTTCCTGATAGACAAGCTTTCAGATCTCCTCTTGGTTCTCATCTGGCTCTTACATCTCCCTGCCGTGAGTGGTTTCCTCTGCCTGCGTCTCTGGGGTAACTTGTGTCCACCAAAGAGCCGCCATCACTGTCCGCTCCTCTGTGCACGCACACCACTGCCCCCCTGCGGGCTGGAGTCGGTTTCCCCGCCCCCTGGAATCCAGCTGACCTGTGACTAATTTCACCAGTAGAAGGTGGTGGAGGTGAGACTGTGCCAGTTCTGGACCTACTCGTTAAGAGGCCTGGCAGTTTCCACAGCCTGTCTCTTGCAGCTCTGAACTGCTGTCAGTAAGTCCAGGGAACTCTTCTGAGCGAAGCCACATGGAGCGGGGCCAAGGCACCAGACGTGTGCGTGAAGAAGCATCTTATTATTATTATTTTTAATTTTATTTATTTATTTGAAAGAGAGAGACAGCCAGCGAGAGAGGGAGCACAAGCAGGGGGAGAGGGAGAGGGAGAAGCAGGCTCCCAGTGGAGGAGCCTGATGTGGGGCTCAATCCCAGGACTCTGGGATCACACCCTGAGCTGAAGGCAGATGCTTAAGGACTGAGCCACCCAGGTGCCTGGTGAAGAAGCATCTTAGACAACAGCCCAGTCTCGCCTCCAGGGGGGTCTAGGCTGACTGTAACAAGATGAGTGACCCCAAGCAGACCACCTCGCTGAGTGGTGCAGTCAGCCTGCAGAACCATGAGATAACAGTTTTAAGCCACTAAGTTTTGGGGTTTGTTACAGAGCGATAAATACCCTAAATACCACCCTTCGAGGTCCCAAACCTAGATTTTCTGTAAAGCTTCGCCTTGCTGGTTGCTCGGCTAGTTAACGTTGATCTCTCCCTTCTTTAATTCCTCCAGAGCTTATCGATACCACATATTTTGTTACCCAACTGTATATATTATTTCCTCCATGACCAAACTCTACGATCTTTCAAGATACCGAACAGTGGAAATGTCTTCTGTAATCCCTTCAAGTCCTAGTACTGGACAAAAATGTAATTAGTAAGCTGTTGAACTGAATTTAAAGCATTCTTGGTCATTATAGCTCTCTGCCAATTATGTTGGCTTTGACTCTTTCTTATGGCATCTTCTGGGGCATTCTTTCAAGGCATGGTTAGGAAAAGCATGTGTGGTGGCAGGCAGCCCTTAGGATCTTTCCACCTGAAGACAGGATGTCATCGTGCAATGGTTCTCGGGGTGCGGCCCCAGGTGAGCAGCATCATCTGGGAACCTGTTAGAAATTCAGATTCTTGGGCCTATCCCAGACCTGTTACATTAGAAGTTCAGGAGGGTAGGACCCAGCATTCTGTGTTTTAACAAGGTAATTCTGCCATGTGATAATGTATGAGCATCACTGTTATAGTGGAAAGAGGTCTGTTTTAAGGTCAGAAGGCCTAGGATTCCTTCATTAAACAGAATTTATTAAATATGTACCCACTTGTACCAGATATTGTTCTAGAGACAGGGGGCACTAAGATGGCTATAGGTTTGTCTCTGCCCATGGGCTGAGGGAGGGTGGTGGTGGCAGCACCACATATAAATGCGACATATCCCACATTCCTCTCTGCCGAATGAATGAGCTAGTCCTAGTTTTTTGCCCTCTACCTTTCTACCTATGGGTCAGGTGCCATTATCATGAAGGTAACTGAACTCTAGCTAGAACCCTTTTTATTAGAATGTGGCTGTATTAAAGATCACTCATTTAGCTCATTAAATAGTTAAAGCTCACCGTACAATAGAAAATCGAGATAAATAAAAAGAAATTAAAGTCATTCATAATCCTATCACTTACAGATAATAGATTATAGCTCATATCATTTCAATGTATTTTCCTCCAAACGTTTCAATGCCCGGGTCTCTCCTTCCCTCCTCTATGGGTCATATTCTAGTGGTAGCACACTCTGACCAGTGCAGGCCACTCATTTCCTGGCGCTCTAGCATCTGTGGGTGAGACGGACGCAGCAGGTCCTGGTGTTTGCTTGCAGTCAGCCTGGGTGGTTGAGGCATGGGTGCAGCACGGCAGAGACAATTCCTAGCTGCCCTTCTCACTCTGGTCCATCGTGCCCTTGAGCCTATTAGGGAATCAAACACCGATCAACCCCACAGACTCCTTCCCGCCTCTTGTCTCTCTGTGTCCTACTTTTCCTCTTTGCACTTAGGCTTTGTTTTCCGCCCATGGCCAGCACGACCTTCCACCCCCTTCTCCCCTTGATCAATTCCTCTTCATCCTTCCTGACCCAGAGCAGTGATCAATGTCTGTGGGAAACATTCCCTGATCCTTGCATACTTTTAGTCACGCTCCCCTCGGATCTCCCACAGCGCTCTCTTCATCCCTCCATTCCAGTACTGTCGCGCAGGAGTGGTGCACAGTTCGGTGTGTGCTGCCCTTGCCCCAGGACAGAGGCTTCTTTTTTTTTTTTTTTTTTTTAAAATTTTTTTTTTTTTTTTAACANCAGCCAGCGAGAGAGGGAACACAAGCAGGGGGAGTGGGAGAGGAAGAAGCAGGCTCACAGCAGAGGAAGCCTGATGTGGGGCTCGATCCCACAACGCTGGGATCACGCCCTGAGCCAAAGGCAGACGCCCAACCGCTGTGCCACCCAGGCGCCCCAGGACAGAGGCTTCTTATTCATCCCTGTGCCCCCTAAGATATATGAAAAGATTTCTGTAATATTTGCAAATGAATAAATCAAACCCCCAGGCCTGTCAGAGGCCCCCAGAAGTGCTGTTCACAAGCACAGGACCCACCTGCAAGCCCCTGGGCTAGACAGGCTTCTGACCTTGATACCCAGGCCCTGGGCTTCCTACAGGGAAGCTGCTCTGTGGTTTGGATTTGAGCTTTTTGAGAGGTTTTGAACAATACAGCCAAAACAGGAAGGAGGCACTTTCAGGTAAGAGAGGAAATGGGAGAACGGAGGTCTTGGAAATGCTGTTTGTGATGACCTAGAATCTTGTCCTAGGCGAAGACTCCCTAGACTCAGGGAACGTATATTCTCTCAGATGAGATTAGTACCGCTATGTCTTTGTAGAAAAGACTAGAGCTGCTACGAGACACAGCCTGTGAGGCTGACTGAAGTTAAGACAAAAGAGGCGTTTTCTTCTTTTCCATAACTGAGGGCAGCAGTCAATTCGGCAGTCATAATTCTGACACTTGACAATGAGTGGGTCGGAGAAAGGAGGAGAGATCTTGGGGGGGGGCTGCTGAAGAAATAGAAGCATCTACTGAGTGGCCCGGGAGCGAGCTTCCCAGAGAGCAAATGAATGCAAACCAACAGAGCTGATTTTTGTTGTGATGACAAATGAGTTTCCTGTGGTGTCCTGAGAGCCGCCCAGCAGGGGTAGACCCAGACATCGTGCACATGTAGGGACACCGCTGCTTGGCTGCCGGCTCCGCGGTCCTTGGAGAACACCACCAGAATTCAGCTTGGAAAGCTAGGAAGATGGCACTGAGTACTGGTTTCCGTGTCATGTGTCGTATTAATGGAGTAGTATTTTTAGCTAAAAACAATTATACTAGGATTTCAGAGTTGAGTTCTCCTCCGTGATTTTGGCGCGCTCTGCAGTCATTGTGGCTAGATGTGCTTACAGAAGCACATACATTTTTCCATTATGTTCTTTAGAAAATTAGAGGACACACCTGACTGTTAATCCGTATCGGGGAGTGAACTTTCTGGAACCTTATAAACCTCCCAGAGAGGTGAGACGCTCCTACATCTGGGGTCTTCATCGGCACCAAACAGCGTTGTTCTTTGCTTGCTGTGCTCCGTGCGCTTGCATCCACCCATGGCCAGCATGACCTTTACCCTTCGTGACCAACTCCTCCTCATCCTTCATGACCCAGTGCGATGGCCAACATGTGTGGCAAAGCTTGCCTGACTTTAGACTCTCCGCGGCGCTCCCTTCCTACCTCTCTCATGGTACTTAGGTCCTGTGAGCATTATTCATTTATGGCGCTGGACGCAGGACCCGTGTGTCACCTGCACATGGCGTGGCTTGTGGCCCAAACAGGTCTCTGCTCCTAACCCCCAGATCATCTGTTCTTGTTCAGGGAGGTAACGCTTACCTTTCCACTTTGCTTTGCTCTTATAATAGGACTAAATGGGCCACCTTTGTTTCTACTTAAGCAGCGTTTGATGAGACTAGTCAGAGATGACAGGCAGCCCTCGTTCCCTACTGAGCCAATGCCCCCCTCGCCGGATTGCACTCGCCCACCTACAAAGGTGGCAAGACAATTACTGGTCGCCTGCTAGACCTGCTTCAAAGCTTCCTGTAACCGGCAGTGAATGAAATGCACAACCTTCCAACTCAATGACATTTAAGGCAACCACTCATCAGTTCAGGCAGCAAAATAAATTGGTACTCAGCTGCTCCCAGTCTATTTTTCTGGTTAGAGCTATAAATAAAAGAAATGATGGTGCCACTGCCTGTGTGACACCGACCTGCCCCCTCCCCAAGCAATCACGTTTTCTCGCTCACTCTGTGGCTTTGTTCCGGTCTCCATGAGGAACAGAGTGTTAAGGATTGTACCTGGAGGTTGCCTAGTGCTGTCTGCATTTGAGTCTTACACACACAAATATAATAAATGAGCATGTATACATTTCAATTGCCTATCCACCCCTACTGAATTGGAAATTCATTCATAGGAAAATATTTCCCATTAAGTATTCTAACTCCTCCAATATTCTTATTTAGTCCCTTTTATTCCTGGGACTAAGTTGCATCACTCACTGGTAACATTTAAATGACAGTTTCTACCGTACCACAGAGTTATGACCTTGTGAAGTATGGTGTATGGGTGTGCTTATCCAGTAATTTATATATCTCATAAATACCAGTTGTGATGTCTGAAGAGAACTCAAATGGCAAGAAGTACTTTTTCCCACACCATTGTGAAACATAACATTTTTGGAAGCATGTTCTGATACTTATTTGCCCCACAATTCCCTGAAATTCCTTCCCTTCAAAGCCATAAGCATTCCAACCCCCTCCCCGATACTCAAGCATTAAAAATAAAAACATTGTTCCTGTTCTCCTTCCCACCCCCCAAGGCACTGATACCTGTACAAACCCAAACGGGAGGGGCGGGGGGAAAGGAATCAGTCAAATCAAATGATCTTCACCGCTTCCAAACGAAACTTGCCTTAATCAGTATGCTCTCACATTGTCTGACTCGCGGACTTTTTAAACAATACATTATTCCTTCAGTTTCGGCCAGAGCTAAGTCTTTGCCAGCCCCAAACCGGCTCTACATCGGGGCTGTTGCCAAGTTGACTTCCCTGGCTCTGGCAAGAGGCCTCCGCTCGAAATTAATAAGGCCAATCAGAAATGCACAAAGCCGGCATGACCAATCATTCTCCAGGCGTTTGCCATCTCCTCTGCGGTCAGATAAATCACGTTAAAGCTATTACACCAATGACCATAAATTAGGGGGCCTGGCGGTGCGTCCCTCCCGAGGACACAGCAGCCTGAGATGATGGGGCGGGGTGGGGGGGGTGGGCCGCGGGTTCCCGCAGCTGGGGAGGGCGGTGGGAGCGCCAGGCCGAGCAGCCCCCAGCTGGACGCGCGCCCCCAGCTGCTGACACGGGCTGCTCGGGGCTGGCCTCGATCCCCCAGGTGCGGGGACTCCATCTGCGCCGCTCCGCCAGGCTATTTACAGCCGAGGTTAGGCCGGTGATTGCTGGCATGGAAAACTCATTTCTCAGCCTGGCTTTTATTTACACTCTTATTAAGGAGCCCTTCACTCACGGCGGAATGGCAGCGAGTGGCTGCGGCGCGCGCTTGGCACCTGGCCAGCAGCCGGAGGGGCGGCGGGGGAGCGTCAGCCGCTGGGGAGCGCGGGGCGCGCGGGGACAAAGGCGCCCGGAAAGGCGGGCGCCGCAGCCAGCAAGAGCCTCGGCGTCTTGACCACCCTGCAGGAGTACAGTGTGTCTGTGGCTGGACCTCTCCACGCAGTGTTAGCCCCCTTGCCCGCTGCGCTCTTGGTAAACGTCGAACAGGAGAAAACACGAGTGATGTGCTTTGACCTCCATCTAAAACCCTAGGTAAAATTCCACCCGCAGAAGCCTCCCCTGCCTCCCCAGCTGGGTGTAGTTCCCTTCCCCCTGCATCCGTGGGGGTGGACTCAGCAGTAAGGACTCCGGAGGGGGGAAACTTGCCGGCTGTTCTTTCCGTTGGCAGCACCTTAAGTCCGGAGCAGGCCCTCCGTGTGTGCCTGTGAGCCTGCATGTCCAGAAAACCCTCCTTTGCACATCTGGGGCTCCCCGCCATGCATATTCATGCCCAGGGCAGTAAAACCCAGCTCAGCTGCCTGGAGACAGTCGCCTGTGTTCTTGAAGGCCCAAGTCGAGAACTCTAGTAAAATGAAGACTGGGCCGTCTCTGAGCCCTGTAAAGAGGACTTGAGGACATTCCAGGCAGTGTTTTGTGGGCCCCCACTCCCCGAAAAGGGACAAAGGGAAGAGGAAGAAGTTTTGCTGGGCGACAGTTTCTACAGCCCTTCCCTTTGCTGTGTAGATTGTGATTCGTTTCCCTGGTATCCCACCCACTCCCTTTCCTAGTGTCCTCAGCCGCTGAAACAGTGGATTACTCCTTTTTTCTACATATGGTCCCTCTTGGTTTAACATGTTCTGCCTTCCTCTGTCCTTCTCCCATCTGATGACATCACTCTTCTCCCTTCCCTGTCTTCCCAGAAAAGAGTGGCTTCCTCTTCTGCCCTCATTTCTATCACTTCCTTCAGAAATGCTCCCTTTCTCTTTCCTGGTAGCTCAGGACACAGTCACTCTTTCAGGCTAGGGTGGCACTGGGGAGAGCGAAGACATCAGAGCAATAATAATAATTAATTACCCAGGGTACTCCCCACAGGCCACCAGAGAGGGGCAATATTATGGGACTGAATTGTGTCTCCCAAAATTTATTTGTTGAAGACCTAACCTGTAGTACCTCAGAATGTGACTGTGTTTGGAGAGAAACGCTTTTTTTATTTGTTTGGTTTTTTAAAGGTTTTATTTACTTATTTGTCAGCACAAGCAGGGGGAGAAGCAGGCTCCTCATTGGCAAGGAGCCCAGTGTGGGGCTTGATCCCAGGACCCTGGGATCATGACCTGAGTCAAAGGCAGATGCTTACCCAACTGAGCCACCCAGGCATTCCTGGAGATAGAGCCTTTGAAGAGGTAGTGAAGGTAAAATGAGGTCCTTTGGGAGGGGCCCAATTCAATATGACTGACTAGTGTCCTTGTAAGAGGAAATTTGGACACACAAGGAGACACCAGGGATGTGTGAACATAGACAAAAGACTGTGTGAGGATGCAGCGAGAAGGCCAAGCCAAGCAAACCGAGGAGAAAGGCCCGAGGAGAAACCAAACCTGCCACCACCTTGATCTTGGACTTCTGGCCTCCAGAACTTTGAGAAAGTAAAATTCTGCTGTTGAAGCCACCTGGTCTGAAGCAGTTTCTTATGGCAGCATTAGCAAACTAATACAGGCATGACGGAAGCCTGCCTGGAACATTCCTGCAGCCCTCTCTCCTGTTCCATGACTTGGAAGCTCTCCCTGAGGATGCCTTTGACCGGGCACAACTTTTATTTCTGTTATGTTCCAGGAGATCTTGTTTTTTTTGAGATAAGAACCTACCAAGTGGTGAAATTTCTCTGCCGGAAGAGCTTTATTTTTGCTGCTTCTAATTTTCAGTTTTGTTCTATGTAGGGTTTCCAGACACAGGACATCCTTCTAAATTTGAATTTCAGATAAACAGCAAATAATTTAAGTATGCCGCAAATATTGCATAGGACATACTTTTCCCATTTTTTTTTCATTTGAAATTCAGATTTAAGTAGGATCCTGTAGTTTTTATTTGCTAATCTGCTCTAGTTTGGGGTGGGGGGTGTCCTTAGTATCTTTCCACAGTGGTTCCCACAGTGGTTCCCACAGTCACCTGAAGAACATTTTGAAAATACTGATGGCTGGGTTGCTCCCTGGGGATTCTGATTCTGACTGAACTGGTCTGAGGGCAGGGCCTTGTCAACAGGACTTTTAAGCTCCCAGGTGATTTTACTGTGCAGCCAGGGCATAGAAGCCCTGCAAGAGAAAATGGGTATTAAGGAATTAAATGCTCAAGGCCACTGCATTGTTGGATTTAGCCTCCCTTAAGCTTGAATTCTTTGGGTTTTGTTCTTCTTATTGCTGAGCCCAGAGGCAAAGGTCAAGTAGATCATCGAAAAGTGCCCTGTTTGTTAGTGTGTGAAATGGTAGTCTTATTTCAGGTCAACTGAGCCCATAGAGAGAGATGTCAAGAGCTGTAATATGGACACCACTGCAGCAAATGACTCTCTGGCCCGACACTTCAGGTTTTGTAATAAATAGTGCAGCTGGGCCCCGGTAAAAGATTTACCTTGTACCATTACTTTTATTACAGGCCAGTGCTCAAGAATGTAGGATCTGTTTTAAGCACACTTCTAGTTCAAGACGAATGTGAACATAATTTTGTTCTGTTGTTCCAGACCCTGGGTGTCTGTTCTTCTGCAACTATTAACTGGCAGGTATGGAGAACTTCACAGAAAGTTAAGTACTGTGGCTAATACCTCTGGGGTAGCACGCCATTCATTCTGCTCGGGTAAGGGCCTTCTGCTGGAGCCTGGTACTCTCTTTCATCCTAAAAAGAACCCTTGCCAAGAGAAACCTTTACAGTAAGTGTGAAGGAGATGCTGGCACAGAGCTCCAGCTGAGTTAGAGTCAAAGCCAGAGTGAGAGGGAAATAAAATGCCTGTGACAGAAACACATTTTATAGAAAATGATGCTGGTGGGTCAGCGGACAACACGGCGTGATGGCTCAGTGCAAAGGTCAGGAATGGCGATTTGATGGGAAAGGGCTTTGTTACAAATGCCATCTAAATAAGCGCATACGCATGGAGGTTTTGCAACTACTGCTTATCTAATGAGAAGTTCTAGAAACTGCGACAGTGCGAGGTGGTGGAGTAGAGAATATAAATTTTGGACTTGAAATCCTGGTTTCGGTGCTCCTTGGGCAACTACTTAACCTGCCTGAACTTTTATTTCTTCATCTGCAGAGCCGGATGAGGACTCTAGAAATTCCACTCTGCTACACAACCACAATGTACTAAAGAGAACAGTGGTTAAAACTGTAAATTTCCAGAGTTTTGAAAAAGATGATTTTAACTAAAGGACTGCAACAATCCAGGGAGTGTTTATTCAAGAAAACCAGCTGACTCTCAGTAAGAACTGGGAGCTTCGTGGCATTTTAAACTTAACCAGTTTCCGTACCCTCACTCCAGATATGTGGTAGCCCCGAACACCAACAGTCTCACAACCAGAATAGCTCTGAGACCTAAAAGACTACCGGCCAGTGAAGGGGGCAGCATGGGTTTGTAGCTCCCCAAAAAGCTGCAGCCCCAGAGCACTGCCACAGTTTGACCTGGTGGTTCCCTGGAAAGACCCCAGTCACAGGGCTTATCTTAACTTGACCAGTTCTATGTGAACAGTTCTATCGCCACTGCATTTGTTAAAAACAATCGGCAATAAATGTTTAACATCATAGCTGTATAAGGTCATACCAGTGGAGGCTAACAAGAGACTGACCCAAAGTTTTAACTAAAAAAGTTTTAAAACTGGTGAATGAGCTGTCTATAGAGGGCACTGAAAAGCTCCAGCATATTACTGGAGACCTAGAAGTCCTTGCACATGCCCTAAGAGATGTGACTAGGCCTGCTCTCTGACTCTGGCTGACCATAAGGCTCTGCAAAAGCAAGTAAAGGCTACGGTAGAGTTGTCCATTACTTTCCAGAGCACTGAATGTGTGCTCCGAGTTTGGTGAAAAACATTTAACCTATACATACAGAAGTTCAATGAACTCCAAGTAAGATAAACTCAAAGAGATCACAGGTAGACACAACATAGTCAGCTTCTTGAAAGCAACAAGAGAAAGGTAATTCCATCACAAGGGATCATCAGCAAGTTTAATGTCCCAACAGAAACCATGCAGGCCAGGTGGTCGGATGATGTGTTTAAAGTGCCAAAAGAAAAAAACAAAAACAAAACCAAAAACCCTATTAGCCAAGAACTTCATAGCCAGTAAAACTGTTCTTCAAAATATAAGAGAAATTAAGACATTTCCAGGTAAACAGAAAATTGTTCACAAACAGACCTGTTTTATATGAAATACTAAAGAGAATCCTTTAGACTGAAATAAAAGGATACTAGACAATAACTTGAATTCACATGAATAAAGACCAGTAAAAGTAAATATGAGAATTATAAAAGACAGTATAAATGTATTTTTATTTATACCTCTTCTCTGTGTGTGTGTGTGTGTATATATATCTATATCTATATCTATGTGTGTGTGTGTATATATATATATACACACACACACATATAGATAGATGGGCAATGTATATGAGAATTATAAAAGTATAAATATATTTTTATTTACACTATATATATATATATATATATACACATATACATGGGCAATGTTTTTGTATACTATTGCAGTTAATCTGGTATTAATCTAAACTAGATTGCTTTAAGATGCTAGTGGTAACCTTTAGGAAAACCACTACGAAAATAACTTTAAAAATATAATTGAGAAACAACAAAGGAATTAAAATGGTGTACTCAAAATTATTTAATGCAAAAGAAGGCAATAATGAAAGAATAGAGGAACAA
>NC_048232.1:38724417-38724636 GCF_002007445.2 Ailuropoda melanoleuca
ATATACACATATACATGGGCAATGTTTTTGTATACTATTGCAGTTAATCTGGTATTAATCTAAACTAGATTGCTTTAAGATGCTAGTGGTAACCTTTAGGAAAACCACTACGAAAATAACTTTAAAAATATAATTGAGAAACAACAAAGGAATTAAAATGGTGTACTCAAAATTATTTAATGCAAAAGAAGGCAATAATGAAAGAATAGAGGAACAAAA
>NC_048232.1:38726382-38758377 GCF_002007445.2 Ailuropoda melanoleuca
TATATATATATATACACACACACACATATAGATAGATGGGCAATGTATATGAGAATTATAAAAGTATAAATATATTTTTATTTACTGTATATATATATATATATATATACACATATACATGGGCAATGTTTTTGTATACTATTGCAGTTAATCTGGTATTAATCTAAACTAGATTGCTTTAAGATGCTAGTGGTAACCTTTAGGAAAACCACTACGAAAATAACTTTAAAAATATAATTGAGAAACAACAAAGGAATTAAAATGGTGTACTCAAAATTATTTAATGCAAAAGAAGGCAATAATGAAAGAATAGAGGAACAAAAAAGACATAAGACACAAAGAAAATAATGAAATGGTAGACATAAATCCTACTTTATCAGTAATTATATTAAATGTATATGGATTAAACATTCCAATCAAAAGGCAGAGTGTGCCATTATTGTTCAACATAGTACTAGAAGTCTTAGCAACAAACAGCAATCAGACAACAGAAAAGAATAAATGTATTCAAATTGGCAAAGAAGTATAACTCTCTCTCTTTGCAGATGACATATTTTAAATGGAAAACCCAAAAGACTCCACCTCCAAATTCCTAGAACTCATACAATTCAGTAATGTGGCAGGATACAAAATCAATGGTCAGAAATCAGTTGCATTTTTATACACAAACAATGAGACTGAAGAAAGAGAAATTAGGGAATCGATTCCATTTACAATAGCACCAAAAACCATAAGATATCTTGGAATAAACTTAACCAGAGAGGTAAAGGATCTATACTCTAGAAACTACAGAACACTGATGAAAGACATTGAAGAAGACACAAAAAGATGGATAAACATTCCATGCTCATGGATCGGAAGAATAAACAGTTAAAATGTCTGTGCTACCCAGAGCAATCTACACTTTCAATGCCATCCCGATCAAAATACCAATGACATTTTTCAAAGNCTATATTCTAGAAACTATAAATCACTCTTGAAAGACATTGAGGAAGACATAAAAAGATGGAAAAATATTCCATGCTCATGGATTGGAAGAATTAACATAGTTAAAATGTCCATGCTACCCAGAGCAATCTACACTTTCAATGCCATCCCGATCAAAATACCAATGACATTTTTCAAAGAGCTGGAACAAACAATCCTAAAATTCGTGTGGAACCAGAAAAAACCCCGAATCACCAAGGATTGATGAAGGAATGTTGAAAAAGAAAAACAAAGCTGGGGACATCACGTTGCCTGATTTCAAGCTATACTACAAAGCTGTGATCACCAAGACAGCATGGTACTAGCACAAAAATAGACACATAGACCAATGGAACAGAATAGAGAACCCAGAAATGGACCCTCGGCTCTTTGGGCAACTAATCTTTGATAAAGCAGGAAAAAACATCCGGTGGAAAAAAGACAGTCTCTTCAATAAATGGTGCTGGGNTGTACTACAAAGCTGTGATCACAAAGACAGCATGGTACTGGCACAAAAACAGACACATAGACCAATGGAACAGAATAGAGAACCCAGAAATGGACCCTCGGCTCTTTGGGCAACTAATCTTTGACAAAGCAGGAAAAAACATCCAGTGGAAAAAAGACAGTCTCTTTAATAAATAGTGCTGGGAAAATTGGACAGCTACATGCAAAAGAATGAAACTTGACCACTCTCTCACACCATACACAAAAATAAACTCCAAATGGATGAAAGACCTCAATGTGAGACAGGAATCCATCAAAATTCTAGAGGAGAACATAGGCAACAACTTCTATGACATCGGCCAGAGCAACCTTTTTCACGACACATCTCCAAAGGCAAGAGAAATAAAAGATAAAATGAACTTATGGGACTTTATCAGGATAAAGNGTCTCCAAAGGCAAGGGAAACAAAAGAAAAAATGAACTTTTGGGACTTCATCAAGATAAAAAGTTTCTGCACAGCAAAGGAAACAGTAATTAAAACAAAGAGGCAACCCACAGAATGGGAGAAGANTCTCCAAGGAACTGTTGAAAAGGAAAAACAAAGCTGGGGGCATCACAATGCCGGATTTCGAGCTGTACTACAAAGCTGTGATCACAAAGACAGCATGGTACTGGCACAAAAACAGACACATCGACCAATGGAACAGAATAGAGAACCCAGAAATGGACCCTCGGCTCTTTGGGCAACTAATCTTTGATAAAGCAGGAAAAAACATCCGGTGGAAAAAAGACAGTCTCTTCAATAAATGGTGCTGGGAAAATTGGACAGCTACATGCAAAAGAATGAAACTTGACCACTCTCTCACACCATACACAAAAATAAACTCCAAATGGATGAAAGACCTCAATGTGAGACAGGAATCCATCAAAATTCTAGAGGAGAACATAGGCAACAACTTCTATGACATCGGCCAGAGCAACCTTTTTCACGACACATCTCCAAAGGCAAGAGAAATAAAAGATAAAATGAACTTATGGGACTTTATCAGGATAAAGAGCTTCTGCACAGCCAAGGAAACAGTCAAAAAAACTAAGAGACAGCCCACGGAATGGGAGAATATATTTGCAAAGGACACCACAGATAAAGGACTGGTATCCAAGATCTAAAAAGAACTTCTCAAACTCAATACACGAGAAACAAATAATCAAATCAAAAAATAGTCAGAAGATATGAACAGACACTTTTCCAATGAAGACATACAAATGGCTAACAGACACATGAAAAAATGTTCAAAATCATTAGCCATCAGGGAAATTCAAATCAAAACCACACTGAGATACCACCTTACGCCAGTTAGAATGGCAAAGATAGACAAGGCAAGAAACAACAAATGTTGGAGAGGATGTGGAGAAAGGGGGACCCTCTTACACTGTTGGTGGGAATGCAAGTTGGTACAGCCACTTTGGCAAACAGTGTGGAGTTAAAAATAGAGCTACCAAATTGAACTACCCTATGACCCAGCCATTGCACTACTGGGTGTTTACCCCAAAGATACAGACGTAGTAAAGAGAAGGGCCATATGCACCCCAATGTTCATAGCTGCATTGTCCACAATAGCCAAATCATGGAAGGAGCCGAGATGCCCTTCAACAGATGACTGGATTAAGAAGCTGTGGTCCATATATACAATGGAATATTACTCAGCCATCAGAAAGAACGATTACCCAACATTTGCAGCAACATGGACAAGACTGGAGGAGATTATGCTAAGTGAAATAAGTCAAGCAGAGAAAGACAATTATCATAGGTTTATCACAAATTTATGTTCCACAAAATTATCATTTGTGGAACATAAGGAATAGCAGGGAGATCAGTAGGAGAAGGAAGGGAAGAATGAAGGGGGGGTAAACAGAAGGGGGAACGAACCACAAGAGACTATGGACTCTGGGAAACAAACTGAGGGTTTCAGAGGGGAGGGGGTGGGAGATGGGCTAGTCAGGTGATGGAGGGCATGCATTTCGTGGAGCACTGGGTGTTATACACAAGCAGTGAATCATGGAACACTACATCACAAACTAATGATGTACTGTATGGCGACTAACAACAACAACAAAAAAAGGCAGAGAGCACACAATGAATTTATAAACAATGGTGTAACTGGGGCACCTGGATGGCTCAGTCGGTTAAGCATCTGACTTCAGCTCAGTTCATGATCTCAGGGTCTTGGGATCGAGCCCCATGTTGGGCTCCCTGGTCAGTGGGGAGCCTGCTTGTCCCTCTCCCTTTCTTTCTGCCACTCTCCCTGCTGTGGTCCCTCTGTCCCTCTCTCAAATAAATGAATAAAATCTTAAAAAAAATAAACATGGTATAATTACATTTTCTCTGTAACAGACACTCTTTAGAGTCAAAGATACAAATAGGCTCACAATAAAATGATGGAAAAAGATGTACTATGCAAGAAGTAAACAGACAAGAGAAGAGCTATACAAATATCAAACAAAATATACTTTAAAATTGTTACTGGAGGGGTGCCTGGATAGCTCAGTCAGTTAAGCATCCAACTCTTGATTTTGGTTCAGGTTATGATCTCAGGGTCATGAGTTTGAGCCCCACATGGGGCTCCTTGCTCAGCAGGGAGTCTGTTGGAGATTCTCTCTCTCCCTCTGCCCCCTCCCCCTGCTCATTCACTCTCTCTCAAATAAATACGTCTCTGAAAAAATAAGTTACCAGAGACAAGGGAGGACATTTTATAATGATAAAAGGGTCAATCCAACAGGAAAGATAATTATAACATATATGTACCTAACAACAGAACCCCAGAATACACAAAGCAAAAACTAATAAAATTAAAGAGGGAAGCAGACAATTCAACAGTAATAGCTGGAGACTTTAATAGCCCACTTTTAATAATGGATAGAACAACTAGGCAGAAGATCAACAATGAAATAGAAAACTTGAACAATGGATAAACTGACGAGATCTAATAGACAGCTAAAGAACACACCCAACAGCAGCCGAACATTCATTCTTTTCAGGTACACCTGGAACATTCTCCAGGAAAGACTACAGGGATTCCCTGCTTTTCCAAAGTTTGTTTTAAGCCACTTTGCTTTTATGAAGGACCTCCATTGTGAAAGGCCTCTTGTTTCTGCTAACTGAATGAAATCCAAAGAGAATTTTCACTTTTACAAAGAAAAGGTGAAAACAGTGTTCAGCATTGGTGTTGCAGCAATAGAGCAAGTGCACACTCTGAGCAACAGGAGTGGTACCACCATGCTCCTTCCCCTGGATCTACACTCAGCATTTATGCATCAAGCTGCCAAAGCTTTGAACTGTGCCTGTGAGCATCTGTTCTTCAGCCTGATTTATTTTGTGCATCCATTAGCAAGATGTGTCATAAAGTATCAGAAAAGCCTATAAGAGGTCTGGGAATGCTCAAAATTTTTTTCGTATAAATTAATGGTAATTGCTTCTTCACTTTATGTCATTTCAGCTCACAAAAGGTTTCACAGGAACACTCCATTTTTGGATAGGGGGGAAACCTGTTTATATTAGGTCATAAAACAAACCTCAGTAAATTTTAAAGGATTGAAATCACATAAAGTATATTCTTGATCACAAATGGGCTGAAATTATTTCCTCGTTTGTAAAACGTGGTAATATTTACCTGAGAGGGGGATAAAAGAAATCAGATGTCAAGTACCTAGCACAGGGCCTAATAAATAGTAAGAATATATGACATAGATGGTGTTTTATTTTTATCTCATGCTAAAGCATGGTAAATCATAGGTTAGCTTCCTCCTTAAAAATAAAGTCTAACTGCCTTGAATGGTGGCAGGTTATATAACTGATCATGTCTTAGTATTGAAGAAATACAGTGTTACAACCCTGATGCTTCCCCCACCATCGTGGCTAAAAGTGGAATATAAAACTTAGCAGAAAACAACTGGAGCATTTCTAAATTATCCCATTTGTAACTAAGTAAGATAAATGATTACTGATCTACCTGGTTTTTCTTAATGGTAGTCCATTAGTGTTCATTAATATGTGTGACTTTTTCATTCATTTCACACCAGAGAAGGTCTGACCATATTCATGAATTAATTCTTCCGACCAAGACATAAAAGTCTGAATTTTTACCACTTTAGCATAGATTCAGTCTGTGACTACTTTTATAAAACAAAGCAGAGTTGAGTAGTTGTGACAGAGTCCAAATGGCCCATAAAGTCTAAAGTATTTATTATCTGGCCTTTTACAGAAAAAGTTTGCTGAACCCTAACCTAAGAACTAAATAATTCTTGGGTGGGCCTGCTAGATGATATTCTAGGAAAGACACTGAAAAGGCATGCCAACATCCTTTTATTTCCAAGTCTGGATAACTTTTTTCAACATGGTCAATCTTGTCTTGTTCTGAGTGCCGATCAACTCCCCCCACTCAATGTTTGAAGCAATTCCCAGATAAACATTGTAACATCATCTATAAATGATTGAGTCTATTTGAATTGTATTTTAAGACACATAACACTAATGATGATAGTACTTATCTTTTTTGAAAGTAGGAGTGCAACCACACTGTCAATTTTCAAAATCTGTGCATTTGGTGGATTGGCTAGATGGCCCCTGACTTATATTAGGGCTCTGAGGAGTTGGAACTTTCATTTTTTTACCGAGGACAATGAGAATAGAGATTTCATAGTTCTCCAGAATTTCACCCGCAACTTTTTATCTCACCCAACTCAGCAAGGAAGTAATCTCAAATTCAGAACTGCTAAGACTATTTTCAGGTTCCAGAATTCCTTCGTTTAAATCAGAGATGTCTGGTTACTGACATGAGCTAGTAGTGCTTAAAGGGTGTAAAATGTCTTGGTTTGGGACATTTTGCTATCATGACTTCACTTCATCCTCATGTCAAACATTCCCCCACCCCACTCCCACTCCCACCTCACAACAGTGCCTTCTGAATGAGCTCATCTACATTTACCTTTTTGGTGACTCTATTTGTAAATTAAAATTTTAAAAAATGGTAAAAGACAAAGTACAGATTTATATTCCCCTTTTAGAGAAGTGCTATCCTCCAGGGCTACACTCAGACCTTCCAAAGCCCTGTCCATGTCCCGTTGGAACAGCAAATGATCAGATCTGGTGCCTGGAAGGCAATCAAAGAGCACCCTGCCCCACCTCGTGCTCATTCACACTCCAAATCTCTTGCAGGCAGCTTAAGTGGAATCAATAAAGCAAAAGAGGTTAGCTGGCTGGAAAATCTCTTCAGAAGTGAAAGACAAGACACTAAAAATGTAGAGATGTACTGAGAACAGCAGTCTTTTCAGGGCTCTAATGATAGAAAAAGCAATTAAAAAGGCAGACTAATTGCTAGGATATATAACTCACTCTTTGGCCTGACATTTAATTGAAGGGAAAAACTGGGATGGCAACAACTTTGAAGTATTTTGTATATGGGGATTTTTAAATGATGGGAATTTTTTAAAAAAATACACATGCACATGCAATTTAAAAACTTATCACGCTCAAGCAACGGTCTGGGGAGCAAAAGAAGCACTTGACCCTCCCAAAGGTCACAAATGGTCCTATCGTTAAGTGAGGGGTTAAAGACCTTCCTTTCCCCCTTGTAGGCTCATAGCCTCAGTAGTCCTCATTTTCCTGGCTTAGTAATGATCACTGCAAGCTGCACGAAGAAGCAAAAACGTAGATGTGGAGGAAAACTCTTGCTGGGACCCCAATATAGCCATCAGAATCTCCACATTATTGCTGGAAGTTGGTTTCCCTCATTTCAGTCACTCTACTAGGTTCCATTATTGCCCAAGTTACAAATGTATTTTCTCAATGCCATTCTTCTCTGTTTAATTTACCCCAAATTCCTCCAAGCCAGGTTCTCTATACCTTGTTTCAGTTATCTATTGCTGTGTTATATGTTATAAAGTATCCAAATCTTATGTGGCTTAAAATAAAACCATCTTATTTGCTCATGTTTCTGTGGGTCAGGAATTCAGGCAGGGCTCAGTGTGGATGGCTCCTCTCTGCTCTGTGATGTCTGTGGCCTCAGCTGGAATGGCCTGAACAGCTGAGAGCTGGCTGGGCCTCTCTCTTCTTATGGTATCACCTGAAGTGACTCAAGAGGGATTTAGGGATGAAAGATGGCCTCACTTCCAATGTCTGGGCACTTTGGTTATCTCCCTGGTGGCCTCTCATCACTCAGTAATGTAGTCTGACATTTGTAGTGTGGCTGGCTTCCAGGAGTGAAAGCAGGTGCTATAAGGCCTCCTGAGACCTAAATTTGGAATTCTCAGAATGTCACTTCTGCATTCTATTAATCAAAGCAAGTCACCAGCCAGACCAGATTCAAGGGGTAGGGAAACAAATGCCACCTCATGATGGGAAAAGGAGCACTTGTGAACAGATGTAGGAGGCATTTTTGGCAGCCATCTTTGGAGACAACCTGACGCAGCTTTCAGGAGCTAATCTGATAAGCTAAACACTGCTCGTGAGAGAATGCTAGAAGACTCCACCATCTTCCACAGAGAAGAAATGTCTTAACCTTCAGGTATCTAATCTTGGGATTGACTCTTCATGACTTTCTACTATTGAGGGAGGAGAAGGAGGAGGCACAAGTGAAGGGGAAAAGCTGAGGAGGTTTTACAATAAAACTATTCTAATATGTGTGTTTTCTAACCAGTCTGCTCTTCCAGCCTAAGCTTCAGATAAGCTATAGCCTACATTTAGCTTTCTTTTGTGCATCAATACTTAAGTTATTTTTTAACATTGTGTTATTTTCTAGATTACTTTTAACTTCCTGGACTCTAGAACTAGCAGAATTAGCATTCTTTGCTGTCTTGTCCCATCTGTTAACTCTTCTGTATAAGATGGAACATTTTACTAACACTTTGTAAGTACTTAAAAATGCTTAAGTAACTAAGGAGAGTCTTGACTTCTACAGTCTTCAGCAAGTATATAAACACTAGCCCTCTCAAAAATACCTCCTGGGATGAAGGGATCAGTCAACAAGAGGATAAAACACTTGTAAATATTTATACATCCAACGTAAGAGAACCTAAATAAAGCAAATATTGAGAGACCAAAAGGGAGAAAGAGACAGCAATACAATAATAATAAGGGACTTTAGTACTCCACTTACACCAGTGGGTAGATCATCCAGAAAGAAAATCAAGAAGGAAACATCAGCCTTAAGTGACATGTTAGATCAGATGGANAGTGGGTAGATCATCCAGAAAGAAAATCAAGAAGGAAACATCAGCCTTAAGTGACATGTTAGATCAGATGGACTTAAAGAGATATTTATACAGAACATTCCATTCGAAAGCAACAGAATATACGGTTTTCAAGAGTACATGGAACATTCTCCAGGATACATCATATGTTAGGCCACAAAACAAGTCTTAACAAATTTAAGACTGAAATCATATCAACTGTATTTTCTGACTACAATGGTATGAAACTAGAAATTGGTTCTAAGAAGAAAACTGGACAATTCACAAATATGTGGAGATTAAACAACATGCTACTGAACAAATCAGCGGGTCAATGAAGAAATCAAAGAGGAAATCAAAAAATACCTTGAGACAAAAGAAAATGTAAATACAACATACCAAAACCTATCGGATGCAGCAAAAGCAGTTCCAGAGGGAGGTTCATAGCAATAAATGCCTACCTCAAGAAACAAGAAAAATCTCAACATAATTACACAACTCAAAGAATTGCAAAGTGAACAAATTTCAAAGTCAGTAGAAGGAAGGAAATAACAAAGATCAAAGCAGAAATAAATAAAACAGTTACCAAAAAAACAATAGAAAAGATCAATGAAACCAAGAGCTGGTTCTACGAGAAGATAAACAAAATTGACAAGCCAGTAGCCAGACTCACCAAGAAAAAATGACCAGAACTCATAAATACAATTGAAAACAAAAGAGACATTATAACTGATACTACAGAAATGCAAAGGATCATAAGAGACTACTACAATTATATGCCAATAAATTGGACAACCTAAAAGAAATGGATAGGTTCCTAGAAACATACAACCTTCCAAGACTGAATCATGAAGAAATAGGAAATCTGAACAGACTGATTACTAGTAAGAATAGTGAATCAGTAATCAAAAATCTCCCAAAAAACAAAAGTTCATGGGGCCAGATGGCTTCATGGGTGAATTCTGCCCAAGATTCAAATAAGAATTAATAACAATCCTTTTCAAACTCTTCCACAAAACAGAAGAGGAGAGAATACTTCCAAACTAATTTTATGAGGCTAGCATTACCTGACACCAAAACCAAACAAGGATAGCACAAGAAAAGAAAATGACAAGCCAATATCCTTGATAAACATAGATGCAAAAGTCCTCAAAAAAAACTTAGCAAACCGAATTCAACAGTACATTGAAAGGAACTTCATTTAGGATTTATTCCAGGGGTACAAGGGTAGTTTAATTTCCACAATCAAACAATGTGATACATCATATTAACAAAATAAAGGATAAACATATAATCATCTCCGTAGATGCAGAAAAAGCATTTGGCAAAATTCAATATCCCTTTATATGATAAAAACTCTCAACACAGATAAGGTTATAGAGGGAACGTACCTCAACACAATAAAGGCCACATATGACACGCCCACAGATAACATCATACTGAGTGGTAAAGTAAAAAGCTGGAATCTTTTCTTTTAAGACCAGGAATAAGAAAATGATGCATATTCTTGTTATTTTTATTCAGCATAATACTGGAAGAATGAGCCAGAGCAATTNTTTCTTTTAAGACCAGGAATAAGAAAATGATGCATATTCTTGTTATTTTTATTCAGCATAATACTGGAAGAACGAGCCAGAGCAATTAGNTGCATATTCTTGTTATTTTTATTCAGCATAATACTGGAAGAATGAGCCAGAGCAATTGCAAGAAAAAGAAGTAAAAGGAATTCAAATCAAAAAGGAAAGGGTAAAACTGTCACTATTTGCAGATAACATAAAAAATCCCCCCAAAAATCCCCCCAAAACTGCTAGAGCTCATAAATGAATTCAGTAAAGTTGCAGTATACAAAAGCAATATACAGAAATCTCTTGCATTTGTACACACAAATAACAAACTATCAGAAAGAGAAATTGAGAACTATCCCATTTAAAGTTAGATAAAAAAATAAGATTCCTAGCAATAAATTTAACCAAAGAGGTAAAAGACTATACACTGAAAATTACAAGACATTAAAGAAAGTGAATATGACACAAAGAAATGGAAGGGTGTACTGTGTTCATGGATTGGAAGAAATCAGTATTGTTAAAATGTCCACATTATCTAAAGCATTCTACAGATCCAGTGCAACCCCTATCAAAATTCTAATGGCATTTTTCATAGAAATAGAAAAAATAATCCCAAAATTTGTATGGAACCACAAAGGACCCCAAACATCCAAAGCAACGTTGAGAAAGAAGAACAAAGCTGGAGGCATCATGCTCCCTGATTTCAAACTATACTACAAAGCTACAGTAATCAACACAGTATGGTATTTACATAAAGGCAGACACATAGATTAATGGAACAGAATAGAGAGCCCAAAAACAAACTCACACATATATGGTCAATTAATTTATGACAAAGGAGCCAAGGATATACAATGGGGAAAGAACTATCTCTTCAATCAGTCGTGTTGGGAAAACTGGACCTCTATTTACACCATACATAAATATTATCTCAAAATGGATTAAAGACTTGAATGCAAGCTGAAACCTAAAACTCCTAAAAGAAAACATAGGCAGTAAGCTCCTTGACATGGGTCTTGGAAATGATTTTTTTTTTTNTCTTTGAAATGATTTTTTTTTTTTTTTTTGATTTGACACCAAAAGCAAAGGCATCGACAGACAGCAAAAATAAACAAGTGTGATCACATCAAACTAAAAAGCTTCTGTACAGCAAAGGAAACCATCAACAAAATGAAAAAGCAACATACTGAATGGGAGAAAATATTTGCAAATCATGTATCTGGTAATAGGTTAATATCCAAAATATATAAAGAACTCATACAATTCAATAACAATAAAAAAACAACAAACCCAAAGCAACTCAATTAAGAAAACAGGCAGAAGATCTGAATAGACATTTTTCCAAAGAAGACCTACAGATGGCCAACAGACACATGAAGAGATATGCAACATCACTAATCATCAGGGAAATGTAAATCAAAACTATAAGATATCACCTCACACTTGTTAGAATGGTTCTTATAAAAAAGATAAGAAATGACAAGTGTTGGCAAGGATGTGGTGAAAGGGAGACCTGTGCACTATTGGTGGGACTGTAAACTGCCACAGCCACTATGGAAAACAGTATGGAGATTCATCAAAAAATTACAAACAGAACTACCATATGATCCAGCAATTCCACTTGTGGGTATTTATCCAAAGAAAACGAAAACACTAACTTGAAAAGACATATGCACTCCCATGATGACTGCAACATTATTTACAACAGCCAAGATATGGAAAAACCTAAGTCTCCATCAATGAATGAATGGATAAGGAAAATATACACACACAGAATATTATTTAGTCATAAAAAATAATGAAGTCTTGCCATTTGTGACAATGTGGATGGATCTTAAGGACATTATGATAAGTGAAATAAGATAAATACCATATGATCTCACTTATATGTGGTATCTAAAAAATAAATGAAAACAAAAACAGGCACAGAGAACAGACTGGTGGTTGGGAGGGGCAGGGATGAGGGGTGGGAGAAATGGGTGGCTGAGGGTCAAAAAATACAAACTTGCAGTTATAAGTCATGTGGATGTAATGTACAGCATGGTGACTATAGTTAATAATACTGTACTGCATAGTTCAAAGTTTCTAAGTGAGTGAAAGTTATCACAAGAAAAAAATACTTTTGTTAATATGAATGTGATGGATTAACTAGAATTTCTGTGATGATCATTTTGCACTATATTCACATATCAAATCACTATTGTACACCGAAGCTAATGTAATGTTGTACATCAGTTATACCTCAATAAAAAGAAAAAGAATACCTCTTGGGAGCAATTCTTGATAGTAACATCCAAGATGTTTCTTCTAGACGCATTGTTGAAATGGATAGCCTTTACTGCTATTCTTGCGAAGGTTTATGGAGTCGGCATCCATTCCCTTTTGAATGTCTTTCGAATCTGGTCACAGTTTGTAACTGCCCGTGAGGTCATGACACTCCCGTCATTCCATTACCTGATATGAAGAAACTTCAGAGCGAATTAAAAGAAATGACACAAACGTTTTTCTAAAGGTGTCCTATATACATATATATAATATTTTATTTTAAAATGTCATTGAGCATATACATTTCTTTAGCTTTTCCAGGGAACATCGCACCTAAGTTTCAAAACACACAAAATAGATCCCCTTTACTAAACAGTTTTCATTTTGGGGGGTTACAAAAGTCAAGGTTTCACGATCACAAAGCATAAAGGTACATGTTTCTGAAGCCATTTTCAGGCAGATTCCTGTCATTCTCTGTACATCTGGTATTTTTGGAAACCCAGACCATGATGCATTCTTTACAAATGATCTCCCCTGTGGGCCTCCCTGGGTCTCCAGAAGAAACAGAGAAAATGGAAGCGAACAGAAGTAAGAGAATAACCTCAGGACTCCCCAGACACAAAATACTATGGAAGATGGGAAGAGTGGGGGGCACAAGGGTCTCCTTCAAGTACGTTGCAGTAGAAAACAACAGCACGTTTACAGCCTCATTTGGTCACTGTCTACCTGGTCGCTACGTGAACAAGACTTCATCTAAGACACAGAGGAAAAATGAAAGCTATTTACATGTAACATCACGGATTAGAAAGAGCAGTCGTGCTCAGACTGGCATTCCCATCTGACAAGGAGCTGCCACGGTGCTCGCCTAAGAGGCCAGAAGGCTGCTCACGTAGTGTCCTTTGAAAAATCCCAGGGTACGCATCTGCCACGTCAGCCGCACCCGCCCAGTCTGCTCAGCGTGGTGGGCTGCGTATGGTGTGCAGACTGTAACCCTTCTCTGCAGCCGTAGAGTCCTCACAAATCCAAATTTCTAATGTAAGATTCTGTCCTGGGGCCAGATACTGTTTTCCTCTTTTCTTAGATCTGGTAAATTTTAGGGTCAGCCTGATTGTTCTCTGCGTAGACGATGCCTCTTCACTGCTTTCTCCAAGGGTCCCAGAAGCAGTAATTTACTGAAAATAGAATCTCATAAAAGTTTAACATATTCCCTCTGAGAACAGTGGTGCTGCTGGGTCACTTAAGGAAAGGTCAGATCCTCAAACTGTGGTGGAAAGAAACCACTGACCGCTCTTGACCTTGTTGAAAAAAAACCTGGCAGACGAGGAAGGAGGTGCAGTTTAGAGGAGAATCGGAATTTTAAAAGATGTGGGAGTCTTTTTCCACATGTTTCCATGTTAGTGCTCTTGGTAAACCAAAAATCCTGCCCAAATGGCCAAGATTGGAGGCCACATCTGGGTCCCGAGACTCGCATCCCTGCCCAGTATCCACCTATGGCTGTGGCTGTTCCTGAGAAGTAAAGGAATACTTAGGAGTAAGGAAAAGGTGAGCACAAGCTGACTTTGCACAGCCCCACAGAGGTGAGCTGCTAGGAATTAAAAAATCAAAAACACCCCAAATTCCCCAAAGTTGTGGGCAGGAACTGAAATTGCCACGTTTTGTGGTCTGTCCTAGTCCACAGGTGAGGACTTGGCCTAGCCCGATTTTCACCTCTCCCTTGCCACTCCAAGAATGGCAGTCAGGTAAGCAGAACCACCACGGAACGTACCCTCCACCTCTGACTGCTGGCGCTGCTCTCCCTGCAAGTGTCACGAGAACAAACGTTTGGTTGTCGCCCCACAAAATGCTGCAGGGTGTGGATGGAGTAGGAGTTTGCTGTCTTTAAGGAAAAGACCGTCCCCAAGTATTCCGAAGAGCAGGGTCCAGCCCAACAAAGAGATTTAGAACTGAAAGAGCCTTTCATTAGAGGAAGTGGCCACACACACCCCAAGACAACCATAAAGACTTGACTAGGAAGTCAAAAGCTTTTTATTAAACAAGACTTCCTCGGAGGCTATTAGGACAACAGATTTGGCTATAAGTCAGATACACAAGATTTCAGAATATAAATATATTCTTCAGAATTCTGAGTGTGTTGCCTTTTGACCTCTCTAGGAATGCTCCAAAGGCCGACCCTGTTATGTAGACACAGTTACTGCTCTGGGATGGGATGGCATGGGGCCTGGGTGAAAAATAAAGCCAAACAGAGTAAGCTCAATTCACACAGCAATATCAGTGCTGGGCAGACCTGCTATGGGCATTAACAAATCACTTTTTTCACATATGATTTATCCACCTCATTTGTAATTTTCCTCCCATCCCCCAAACAGAAACAGGGCTTCAGCTTTTTACTAAGATCTTTCCACCAAGGAGGCTTATGAAAAGAATTCCTGGATACCTTTCTAACCAGCCGGACTAAATGCTCAAGACTTTAGGATACATTGAAAAAGGGGGTTCCAGAATTTTTCCTGAGACATTTCTTGGCAGTACATGAATTGGTGAATTGAGTAGAAGACTATCATGGCATCTACACCCAAAGTCGGTGGTGGCTCAAATAAAAGTAGAAAAGCTCAAGGTAGGACCAACATAGAAGCCCAGGCCTGAAAACAGATGAAAGGCAATGGGAACATGGGAAAGAGGCAATTGCGTATGAGGACAGCTTCCCAAAGAAGGCAGTTCAGAGTCCTCCACAAAGAACTTTGTTTTCCATTTGTACGTGACTTGGAGCCAGGGCAGGCACAGAAGTTGGAACCACATTGCTGCGGGATGCCTGCATGTTGTCCCATAGCATCTTATTCTGCCAGAGAAACAAATGGTTTACCACACACTTGTCCCCACAGAGCCATGTGGGGTTGCTCCGATCTCCTGGAGGAGGAGGGAAGCTGTCAGGTGCTAAGATGACCCCTGACAAGGTAGTAGTCCAGTTCTTCCCAGGCAACATTTGGCAAACAGCTGGTGGGTAAATTCCCATAGTACTTTACCTACCAGACAGGGCATCATTTCCACACTGTGGAATGAATTCCTGAGTAGAGAGGCTCCAGGCCTTTCCTAATAAAATACCTGTAACTCCAGGAAGGTGACGAACTATCCTGGAGGAAAGGTTCCTCTCCTCTCCTCTGGGGAAGGGATTCAACAAACATGTGAACTGGAATTGGCGCTCAAGCAGTTCTGGGAATCACATCAATGACATTTTTCTTTATTGGATGGGAAGAATGTTTAAATTACACAAAACTGTCAAGATGGTGATGAAGCCACAGGAGGTGTGCAGGAAGCAGACTCAGTAATCAGACATCGCTCCACAAGGTCCTCCAATGCAGAGCAGTAGTCTGCCTAAGAGAAGTGATTTCTAAAATTCTATTTTGTGATTCCTCTTGGTAGAGAAGCAACAGCTAGATCTGATGTCCACTGCCTCTGCAGCTCTTGTGAGGACACTCAGAAGTGGAGCTACAGTGGGAACGGGGGTTTCAGCTGTGGGTGGCTGGGACGTGATTCCAAGAGGAAGGAATGGGACACACAGCATGAGAATGGCCAGTCAACCCAATTCAAATTCACTCTTATCAAATGGCTATTCTGAGTGGGCCTTGCCTGAGGATGAGGGGGAGAGCAGGACTGCTGCTCCCTGACAGTACACGGATACTTACTGATGTGGAATGGCTTTGGGGACAGTCACAGCCCACGGAACCTGGATCCAAAATGGAGGAATGGTCTTCATACAAGGTATGGTGACCTGACTGATACATGGAGCTTCCTGTTCTGATCTTTTCTTAAACACTGCTTTACATATGTCCCCATGGCACAGCAGGTGGTGAGGGCCAACAATTTCAGAAATGAAAACCTAGATTCTCAGAGAAATCTCAAGCCACAAAAGGGGGACCCTTGAAAACAATCTCAAGCCACAAAAGGGGGACCCTTGAAAACAACTGAGGAACTGTTGGTCCAAAGAAACACCCATATTTTCATGTTTCTCACCAAAACACACGGATTTGGTGAGAAAACGCAACTCAGGAACAAACTGTTACACAACAAAGACAGGACTCTGTCAGCCAGGGCACTGCTCCAGAAGGCTGCCTGGGTGGTGTGGGCTACAGGATATGGGGACAGCCTGGGCTGGACTTTGACATACAAATTCCTCAGCAAGGAGCTGGAAAGTCCCAGGCCTGTTTTATGGAAGGGAAACAATTAAGATTCAAGGAATATCGAAAAGAAAAAATCCCTGCCTTACCCCACCATAACCACGAAAGAATGAAGAGAGAGAGAGACATAAACACACACACAGATGGTGTTCCCTGAAATAAATCTCAGGCTTACTAGAAGGTGGGTGCTTACAGTTTCTGAGGCATGATCCCCAACTTTCCAATGCAGCACTTTTAACCCGTAGAGAAGCTGGCAGCTTGACAGGCCGAAGAGTCTTCTGCCAGTAACACCTGAAAATGGCTGCCCAGCTACTCCAAATAAATATGATGTGTGTGCCCAAAATAGGCAATGGCCACCTAGGAGGCCTATTAAAGGAACCAAAAGAAACACAACGCTCAGTAGCAGCCTTTATGTTTTGCTCTTGTTGAGTATCCAGACCTGTTACTGAAGAGGAAACTGAAATCTAAGGGTCCCCCAGAAATACAGCCAGAGGCCTTTCAGCAGCAAACTCCCCACCTGGGCTGGGAAGAGGTTGCATCCCCTGGAACTCTGCTGGGGCACTTCCCAGTCCTGCCCTGGTAAAAGGTATCCCAGCTTTCTCCCCTGCTGTCCTCCCAACGCCCTGGACTGTTTTCATGAAAGTTTGTTCCCATGTATTAAAGGAATGACATATACAGAAATGTCATCTCCTGAGCCCAGTCGGTCGTTAGATATCCGCCATCCTCTGTCCTTCAGGACACCGCGGGCACGCATCACCAGGTCCTGAGCTGCCAGTGTGTACCTGTGTAGAGAGAAGCAGGAATGAAACCATCAGTATGGTGTCAGGCAGAATCTGGAGTCGAAGAAGGCTGGGAAGGAGGCATCACTACAGCTGTGTAAACAGTTTTCCAATACCCCTAACATCTCTTAAAAGTCCAGACCTGGGGCCCTGGGGGGCTCAGATGGTGAAGCATAGGCCTTCAGCTCAGGTCATGATCTCTGGGTCCTGGGATCAAGTCCCAGGTTAGGCTCCCACCTCAGCAGGGAGTCTGCTTCTCTCTCTCCCTCTGCCTTTCCCCCTGCTCATGCTCTCTCTCTGTCTCAAATGAATAAATAAAATACTTAAAAAAAGCCTAAGCCATCTTTTCCCAAAATGTGGGATGCCTAACATGAGATTATTCTTTTAGGTGGTAGATGGACAAGGCACCACATACATTAAATAACCTAAATTATTCTGCTGTTGAATCCTTTGAGGTTTTTGGTGATGTCAAGGAGAGTCTCCGTTTGGTGTGAGTCTGTCTACTGTGGTTCTGCTCAGGCTCACAGATTTGCCCCGCAGACCATGCCTAGCTGAAAAAGTACTTGGGAAACTAAGAGCTTTTGTTTCCAGTGTTTAGTTTTTGGACCACATTCTTTTTGAGAACAAAGGATAGTCATTTTCCATTTATGGTAGGGGTCAATGTTTTAAAATAAAATTGTTTTTAAAAAGTGAGTTGATTTAAATAAAAACATTAATATACACGTAGCATAGGAATATAGTAAAAATGTGAAGGTGTTTTTGGAAAAGGACTTGGTGTGGATGAGCTAGTCACCCACCCTTATCAGTGCCACACTCTCTTTTTTTTTTTTTTTTAAGATTTTATTTATTTATTTGACAGAGATAGAGACAGCCAGCGAAAGAGGGAACACAAGCAGGGGGAGTGGGAGAGGAAGAAGCAGGCACATAGCAGAGGAGCCTGATGTGGGGCTCGATCCCATAACGCCGGGATCACGCCCTGAGCTGAAGGCATACGCTTAACCGCTGTGCCACCCAGGCGCCCCCACACTCTCTTCTTGATCAACGTAGGCACAGCAGGGCGTCCTCCAAAAATCTGAAAATAAGATTGCTCATGGAGATTTAAACTTAAGGAAAAAGAATAACTACATTATTAGCCAATGGAAAATATTAATATCTAAAGACCAGTGTGGGAGGGGATTTTGGTGGGTGTGGGCCTGGGTTGGCCTCGAGGCATAAAAAAACGAGACAAAACGTTGGCAGGTGTCTATCCAAATACTGATCAGAGCAAAGAGAGACTTAGCTGACAGACTTCAAAGAGATTTAGTTCCGCTGGTAGGACCACATTTAGTGTGGATGAATTACTCTCAGCCTATGCCATTAAACATGATTCACCGTTAACTCGGATTTCACGTTCACCAAATAACCTGATTATGATCTGGCTCCTTGTGTAGGCCTGCTGAGGAAAAGAATGAGCCAGTCATTGTACTTTAAGAATATCAGTCAGTTATATTTCTCCATATAAATGTCAACTGGCATTTCGGTTTCCAGATCAATTTTCCAAGCTTGGTGAGGGTGAGCCCAGCTCTGACAATGAATCTGTTCTTTGTATCTTGATTAAACCAGTTTCTGAACCTGAAAAGCTAAAAGCTAGACTCTGATAAATCACCAAGATAATAAATGTCACCCTGTAAGGAAGGCTTCTTGGAAGGCTTTAACGACAGACCTTTAACAACAGACCACCCTGATATTACTAGTGGCTTTTCCCTACTTTGGAATGTCTCTGCCTTGCCCTCAGGACTGTGATTTTATAGAATTCAGAACACCAGAAGGCTCTTCTATTTCTTCTGTTAAGACCCTTTATGGATTTACTGAGTCTCGTATTAAAGGAGACTGGCAAAAAAAAATTAAATAAAAATAAGAGACTAGCATCTAGCCCATTGTTACAATATTTAAGACTGAGGTCTGTAGCAGATGATCTCAGAATTAAGGTTCCAGGACATAAAGTCTTTGAGACTCAAGTCTCCTTGCAGCCCAGGCAGCAGAAAGGAGTACACAACACCCCACAGGCGGCAGAGGAGAGGCTGCTGGAGTTAATACAAAATAAATGCCTTTCCTCCTGGAGGGTGGGTGGTGGGTGGGGAGGAGAGACACCTTCTTTTTCTATCTGTGTGGAGAGATTATCAACTTTGAGGCAGAAATGTCTTCAGTTGCTCTTGAGGGAAGATGGAGCCAGTTATAGCCCTTTCAGAGGGTTCTCCTGTTGAGATCAGGAAATAAACAGAAAGGAGTCCAGAGAGGCCTTTGGCTAAAGAGCCAAATAAATGTCCCCAAATCCACACACTGCAGCTTATAGTATACTGAGTCTTTCAGATGCTCACCCAGATTACTTTCGGGTTTATATTAAATTGTATATCTGAGATACAACCATGTTGGGAAAGGCTACCAACAATATCAGAGTGATGTTTATTATCCTGGTGATTGGGGTCCAGACTTCAGCCTCTCAAGTTAAGAAACCTGGCCGAGTCAGTACAGAGTAGATGTGTCTGTCAGGGCCGAACACACCCTAACCCAGCTCAAGAGCATGCTAGACAGAGAAAATTATGGCAAGTTACGGTACAAGTTGGCTGACAGTAAAAGAAAGGTGCTCCAAGATGTCAAAAAACAGAGAAAAGAGCTCAAGCCAGCTCTCTGTGGCTAGTCTAGAGAAAGGCAAATTGCCCCGTGGGCCTCTGCGGGTCTGCAGCCATGGGGCAACGACGGAGAGCGAGCAAAACGAGGTGAAACGAAGTCACAAACGAGGATCACCCTTAGTTCAAGGCAAGAGACCACCCTGATATTGCCACTGCTGGTGACTCTGGGTATTTCAAAAATGGTCAAAATTAGCAGTGGTATTTTAAAAAGCAGCATTAGGTCACCTAGAAAAGATGGTTACCCAGGAAACTCATTTCCCCGAGGGCTCTAGATAATTAAGGTTTTATTCTTAAAAATGGTTATTGCCTATTCCAAGATAACTTCCCTTGAGCCTGAATTTCTCTTTACCATCCATTCTGTCTTCCCTTAGGTACTGAACTTCTTGAGAGAGAAATCCATTTTTGCTTCTTCAGTTTCTTCCCTTTTTCCTCCTTAATCTCTTACCAGTAGGCCCACTACCTCACTCATCTGGCCTCTTACACCTTGACCTAAAAGCTTCTTCTCAGTACTCATTCAGCTCAACCATGCTCCAGCACAGACACCACGGACCACCTTCTTTGCCTTTGACATCTCCTGTCTTCCTGAATTCTCCTTTTTTGGGTGGGGAGTGGTGGTGGTGAGCAGCTTCCACTCCACTCCACACTCCCAAGTTCTCCTACGTCTGGGCTTCCATGACACATAACACAAGCTCCTCTCTCTGATGCTCCTTAAGTTCCTTGGGAGCCCCGTTACAACTTAAGAAGAAGTAAGTATTAACTTATTTTCACTTCCAAGGTGAGACTTGCCCATCTTCCATCCTTAGTTAATGTGATCCCCAGTCTCTTAGGCAAGAAAAGATGGTCATTTTTCAATGCCACCTCCTCACCCTGATTTTTTCAATGATAAAATCCACAAGTCTGAGTAGGACTTCTAAACTTTGTATTTTAAAGTGTATTTCATTAGTGATACATGGCTAATTAAAATAAAATCTAATCTCATAGTTAAGATGTAAACTATGTTTATTGTAAAAACCGATATATCTGAGCTTATTTCTGCCATCACTAATACATATAAATATATATAAAACTTCCTGTGTGTTTTCTGTTTATCATGCTTTTCTTCATCCTTGCTTTCTGTCAGGTTGATTGCTTTAACACCTTTTCCCTCCCCCTACTGGTTTAGAAGGGATAGTTAATTTCTGTCATCTTAGCACTTATGCTTAAGTTTTTTATACATAGGTTAATTGGTATTTATGTCCTCCTTCAGGAAATAAAGGGATCTTAGAATGCCTTCTATGATCTTCCATGTTACTGCCTGGTAGTTGAATTTCATCTTGCTTTTAAGCCTCTATTAGTCATTATTCTCATTTATAATCTGTAATTATGTAAATAAACCAACATACCAACTTCTGTGTTTTTTGAATTCCATTCCTTCCTTCTGGATTTGATTTTTCTTCTGTTGAAGTCCATTTTTAGAAATTCTTTCAACAATGGTCTGGAAGGGATTAAACTCACCCAGTCTTTGGACCACAAAAATCTCTTATTTTTGTTTTTAATCTTGCATGATAGCTTTATTGGGTATAGAATTCTGGATTGATCATTATTTTCCCTCAGCAGTTTAGAGATAATTTCATTTATTGTGACTTCTCTTGTTGAGAAGACATTCTTTATAAGGAAATATCTTCTCATTGGTAGCTTTTTAAGTTTCTACTATTATTGATGGTATGAAGTTACACCAAGAATAACAATGAGGATTTCTTTTTATCTATCAATGTTGAAAATTTGTTTTACTCCTTTAAGTGAGAAAATACTTCTTTGATTCTGGAAAATTCTCAACTGTGAACTTTTTGAATATTGCTTGCCCTCTATTTTTTTTATATTTTTTATTAGACCATCCCCATTTTGCCTTCCAGATTTCTACTTCTTTCTTATTTTCTTTTTTCTCTCTGATTTCTATAAATTCATTAGTTCTTGTTTTAGTGGTTTACTCTTCCACTGAGTACAGTTAACTCTTCAACATGGAGGTTAAGGGACACCAATTGCCACACAGTCAAAAACCCAAGTATAACTTTTGACTCTCTGAAAACTTAACTACTAATAGTCTATTGTTGCCCAGACACCTTACTGATAACATAAGCAGTTACTATATATGTCTGTTATACTTATTATATATACTGTATTCTTATAATAAAATAAGCTATAGAAAATATTTAAAAATCGTAGAACACATTTACTGTACTGTGTCCAAAAAATCCATGTATAAGTGGACTCATGCAGTTGAAACCCATGTTATGCAAGGGTGAACTATGGTAACTTTATTTCAATGACATACTCTTCCCCATTGTGAATTTCCATTTGTTTATTTTCCAGATTTACCTCTTCTTGCCTTGTGGTTCTATTTGTACATGTTTAAAGTTTCAACCTGTTCTACTGGGTTTTTTTTTTTTTTTGAGAGCTAGAGAGAAGGCTCCATTGTGTCTAGTTATTCTTTCTCATAGTGGTTTTGAAGATATGTTTCTCTTCAGTAGGGGTTGCTTACTCTGTGCCTTAGCTTATAGAGAGATTTTTAAATTTGCCTTTACAAAGAAACACTATGGGTTTTTCCAGCTATAGAACATGTAATTTCTTGGTTTAGGATTCTCATAACACAGGAGTACTGTGAGGTTTACTTTCCCACTTCCTGTGTGGTAAGCCTATCCAACCATATCCCCTCCTCACAGGACTTCAGTTTCCTCAGGTTCTTGCCCTCATCCATGTATCCATGTGCTTCAGGGAAGGACCTGAAGCGGGAGGTGGAAGGAGAATGCCGAGGAACACTTCTTCCAACACAGTTGCCATGAGCTCAGATTCCTCCCCATGACTCCTCTGGGGAGTCTGGTATCCTCTCTGTAAAAGCAGCCTGTGTGGACAACTGAAGGGGACTGAGGAGATGCTATATTCAGTGACTTAACAGTATAGCTGAACTCTAGGACCCATTTCCTGACATTTCCTTCAGGCTACAGGAGACCCAGTATTGAAATGAAGTCAGAAACAATATTCAGGTAAAATGAAGCCAATTGCAAGAGCTCTCCTCATAAATGATCAACTTGACACAACCCCAGAAACCAGCTCCTGGGAGAAGGTTTGTGCCCCAACTCCAATATTCAGCCAGGCTGGCGTCCATTTCAAAACCCACTGGCATCCATATTTAAGAGCCAACTTGCCCCAGGCATGAAACCGTTTGTAAGGTTGCTTTATACCAAAACTGGTACAAGAGGAAACAGCTTTCTCTGGAGGGAAAGAACTGGGTGTCCCTGCTCCCATTTGGTTTTCTTCCAATTTCTACCTGACAAGGACCACCTAGCTGGTGACTATGAAAGAAATTGCTAAATATGGCAGTAAAATAGGAGAGCTCTACAGATTTTGGTACTGAGACTGAACACAAGGGCAGACACATGCCACAGACGGAGTTAAAACATGAAATGTGAATACAAAATATACAGGAGAGGAGCAAAGAAGAATATGGCACAGCTGAAGACAGTGACAGGAGGAGGATTCCATTGCACACAGGCCCAGGCTATGAGGCGGGCTGAGGAGCCTGGCGATTCTGGAAGCTGGATGTGGAGCGGACGAAGGGCCATTCCTGAATGCCTTAATCAGAATGCTTGGTTAGACGGCATGAGAGAACTGCTGGAGCAGTTTGAAGTACTCGCTCCCTTCTAAGAAAGAATCTCCCTGGGAGACAAATTTTGTATTTTGAGAACATTTTTCTTCTCTGGCCGCAACTTTCAATATTGATCAGCAAAGCTCTGCTGAAAGAAATGGCTGCCAGGGAGGAAGCTAACTTGGCACACGGCACAGGGCTTGGCTCAGAGGCTTCCTCGGGCTCTGAATGGGAGGGAGCAGAGAAAGGACAGCAGGGGAGGGAGGAAAACAAAGAAAGCAAGAGGGCTGAAGCACTATGGGAAGGCCAGAAGCTCTTTTCACAAGGCACTAACAGTCAGGGTGGAGGGAGAGCGACCAATAAATCCTCAATTGTGTCTGTTGTCCCCGCCATTTCTGTGGCAGTTCTGACTTCTTTCACCTCTTCAACACAGCATACAAAGGGGCTCAGGGTGTGCACATGGGTTGCCTAGGGTCCAATCCTGGTTTTACCAAGGCCCACATGGGCACTCTGGAAAAATTCCTTAGTCTTTTGGAGCCCCTCTTTTCTTATAAATCTGGAATGATGACAGGGCAGACCTCAGAGGCTCCTGCAAGGAATGAGTGAGATCCTTCCACAAAGCATTCAGCACAGTCTCAGACTTGGTCAGAGGTCAGTACATGTTAGCTGTCGTTTTCCTCATTAAACATAAAATGTCTTTCTCTTCCCCGAGAGATTGGCCTTCAGTCATCCACCTCTTGGAGAGTCTGTTTCTCACAGAGACTGCATTTGAATCAGCACTGGTGTCAAAACTATGCCCATTTCAGGCCTCAGGCTATAACCATGCCTTAAAGGCTTTAATAGTTCTAGTTGGGTGGGAACTGCTATTTGCCATTTAGATGGTACAGATCAGGGTCTTACAAGAGGGAGGTAGGTGGCAGGAACTGGGGAATTAATGGGTTCCAAATATTTGCATATAAAAGGCAGCCTCCATCTGCTGATGCCCAGCAGTAATAGAGTGTGATGGAAACAGGAGGAGGAATCTTCTTTGCATTCTGAGCAGGCCTCTGAAATGTAAGAGGTAGAAAAGCTCTCCCAAGCTTTGGAACATTGGGAAGGATCTATGGTGACTGGGTGGGTAGGAGGGTGGCTTGGAGAGGGCTCTTTATTGTATTTGGACGTGGGCAACTCATCCCAGGAGGAGGCATCTCGTAGGCTCATGGCTGGGAGCTGAACCACGCGGGTCTCTTGTCCACCTCTAAACTCACGGAAGCCACTCATGACAGCTTCTGTCCCCGGCGCAGGGGGCGGGGATTCCACGCAGTATCCTGACACTGGAATGACAGCTCTGTCCGTGGCACTGCCACAGTGTACATGAGGGGTTGATGTGCCAGCAGGTACAAGGCCACAGACTGCAGAGAGCAGCCCACACCCACAGGAGAGGGCGAGAACACCTGCCAGGCTTCATCCACCCCTCTGCCCCTGGCACCAACTCCCTGGTTCCTTACGTGGTACGTGTTTATTTCTGTTTGTATCTCAAACAGCAAAATTTCAATGTGAGAGGGAGCAAAAGAACATTTCCTTCACACTCTTCCCTGGCAAGCCCTTTAAAATGCCCTGACAGTCCAGCTAAGGGGCCACACAGCTCTGCTCCAGCAGCCACAGAAACAGCAGCGAGGAAGGGCAGAGGGGCCTGGCAGCGTGCTGTTCAGAGGCCGTTACAGGAGGGTCACAGACTGACTTCCAAGTTTGCATGGGTCTAAATATGCTAAACACTGCAAAAGAAACAAAAATGCAGATTTTATCTAGTCTTCAAACAGCAGATCAAGCACTCACAAATTTGTTCTTCAAACATGTAATTGATATGGGGGGGCAGTGGGGGAACCCTTCCTTTTTGCATTTGAGGCAGTTTTTCAAAACCATGTGGTGCTGGTAGAAATTAGTTCAGCTAATTCACGGAAAGATTTCATAAAAAGAACTTTTGTCTTCTGCCAAAATAAACTTCATATTATCAAGGAAATACAAACTAGCACTTAATAGCTGCCTGAGTAGCCGGCTGTCGGTGGCGGTGGCGGTTTTGCTAGTAACTTCCCACGGATTAATCTCTGCCTCATTAACGCACACAGATCTGAGTCTCAGAGAGCATGGATGTGAAGAATGCCATCTGAAGTGTGACCGTCAAGGAGGCTTTGCTTTCTCTTTTTTAAGATTTTATTTATTTGAGAGAGAGCGAGACAAACGGGGAGTGGAAGAGGCAGAGAGAGAGGGAGAAGCAGACTCCCCGCTGAGCAGGGAGCCCAACCTGGGGCCTGATCTCAGGACCCTGGGATCATGACCTGAGCTGAAGGCAGATGCTTAACCAACTGAGCCTCCCAGGTGCCCCAAGAAGGCTTCTCTTGTTAGGGAAACACTCTGTGGAATTTACGTTATATTGGTACCCCCAAAAAAGCCCCTTGAGTGTCATGGTAGGGGGACTGAGGGTCAGTAGGTCCAAGTTACAAAGAGGAGGTTTCCACAGACAGGTTTCGGGCAATGAAGGACAGGCAAAGCGAAGTTTTGCCAGGGCATTTGGAATGTGACTGCATGCCATGCTTTCACTTTTAGTTAACCGCTCTTTGGCCCTCGTTCCCTCTGGCTTTGCCCACGCCCTTACCCCCAGTCATCCTGACAACTCATTACTTTCTGAATATTGAGCACCCTCTCTGAGTGTTTACACACTTGCCTCTATTTCAAATACTCTTCACAGGCGATCTACCCCTAAATCTTCAGCTTCATAGAGGGGATAAGTCAATCCCTAGTTTGCCTCAGAAAAACCCTTCCAGGCCTTTCTCTGAGCACCTTCTCCAAACTGTGCAGGATGTTTAGGCCTCAACTGAGAATCTTCCTGGTATTAGAACTACAGGTTGTGCAGCCCAACCTCCATGACTTCCAACCACGTGACCGATTCAAGTGCTAGCCCGGTGTATTTCCGATGACTGGGTCAATTCATCACCCCACAGAGGACTCACAGAGCCGCCGGCTCTGCTATACTTCAGGGCGTACGCCAATCAAATGAAAAGAAAAAGAAAGGAGGAAGGAAAGAAAGGAAAGGAAGAAAGAAAGGAGGAAAGAAAGAGGAAGGAAGGGAGGGAGAGCAAAAGAAGGAAAGGAAAAAGAAAAGGAAAGGAAAGAGAAAAAGAAAAGTAAGCAAGCCAACCAGCCAGCCCCCACCTTCCAACATGATGAAATCGGTAAACCTTTGGTCCTGGGCTACATCTGGGGAGAAATGAATCCTTCTGGCCGAGAAGAGCCCACACAGCTTCTGCAGTTATAAAGTGTGTCCTTGCTCCTCACGAACATTATAACTTTGACTAAAATTTATTAGGATGACTTTCCCTCATATTTCTATTGCACAGGAAGATGAGAACAGCTCCCAGTTGGAGCACCCCCTGCTGTGGCTTCTGGGCCAGAGCTCTCCAGGGGCCACACAAGGAGACACACTCATCCTGGGCACGGATGTGGTGCCCACCTCCCAAATTACACACAGAAATGTGCAAATACGTCACACACGGAAGAGAAAAGTTTACATTACTTTTAAGCCATAAGTGTGAAATAAATTCAGTTTTTCTGATTTCCTAGTATTGTTTAAATTACAAAGGAGCAGAGAGGGGTAGAGAAACAATCTACATCTCATGTTTTCACCATCAGATTGCACAGACGGTCTGCTGATCATGGATCAGAATGAATGAATTGCACAAATTCCCTGTCATTATTATAGACTTCCTTTCCTACAGCTAATTTCCACATTCATTAATCTTGTGAGTTCCTGGGGCACCTGGGTGGCTCACTCGGTTAAGTGTCTGCCTTCAGCTTAGGTCATGATCCCAGGCTCCTGGGATCGAGCCCTGCATCGGGCTCCCTGCTCAGCAGTGAGTCTGCTTCTCCCTCTCCCCCGCTCACCCTGCTTGTGCTCTCTCACTCTCTCTCTGCCAAAAAAATTAATTCTTAAAAAAAAAAAAAATCTTGTGAGTTCCTAAGGTTGGCCACAACATGGCCCATTTATCTCACACCTCGTGTGTGGACAGCACCCCATGGTCAGCCCAGTCAGCCATCCTGACCGCCTGCCTTCTTGACTGCGCCATGTTCTCCCTTCCCAGCTGCACCTCACCCCTACACTGTCCGGCTCATCCTTGTTTGTTCTTCAGATTTAAGTTTAGATAGCCCTTCCTTTTTTTTTTTTTTTTAAAGATTATTTATTTATTTGATAGAGCATAGGCAGGGGGTGTGGCAGAGGAGAGGGAGAGGCAGGCTTAGCAGGAGCCCAATGCGGGGCTCGATCCCAGGATCCCGGGATCATGACCTGAGCTGAAGGCAGACGCTTAACCAACTGAGCCACCCAAGCACCCTAGTAGCCCCTCCTGTGGGAAGCTTTCTTGGCTATCCCTTGCTCTAAGTTCGCTCCTGTCTTTATCACTTACAACGTAACTTCCTTATGTTTCCATAACCCCCTCTAGACTCTAAACTCCCAGAGGGCAGGAGCCAGGTCTCTTTGCTTCACAGATTTCTTCCCCAATACCCAGCAGACCGTGGCTCATAAAACATGTCCTGAGTATTGTTTTTCAACTGAAAGAATCTGAATGGGAGTGATGGGGCAGAGAAGAAACGTCTGCCTATAAGGTCTTACTGCTTTAAGGTCTCAAAACCCAACCAGAATTTTTTCTGATCTCCAGCCTGATACTCTTTTTCTTACCGATAAAATGGTGCTTATCTTACAGCTTTCCCTTTCACTCATTCACCTACTGGATACAGAAGTCTTTGGTTTGCCACCTTCCCTGAAAGGCAGACACAAAACCTTTGGCCTTCCTGCCCTGTTTGTTCCACGGAAATCCCTCTAAGCCCTGCCTCTGGAGGTGGCAGTTCCGATGAGCCCCGGAGCCTGCTCTGACCTGGCACGCACCTGCCCAGCGACAGCACTGTCTGTAGGTTACCGCTCCCGGGAGGGCAGATTTGTTGCCATGGAGAGAGATGGGCTGGTAAGCAAAACCAAGCCAGCTTGGAGAGATTAAAAAAAAGTATTTGGTGCCTTTGCACTTGTACCTGTCAGCTGGCTTTGCAAAGCTTTATAAAAATAATCACAGTAGAGAAAACCAGTGAGAATGCTGCTAACAAGCAGGATATAAAACACAGGTTAAAACTAAAAGCTCAACAGGAGAAAAATCCATTTAAGTTCAAATAAAAGAATGCAAACAACTGGATTCCAAACAAGTCAAGGAAGAGGGAGACAGCCTCACTTCATTTTTTTCCTAAAGGAATATTTTTCGTTGTGAAATATATGAAACAAAACCAGCATCAAACACAGAGTAACAACAATAAATACCCATTACTGCTTAGTCATCAGCAAGCACTTCGCTTTACCGAGAGGTGTGAGGTCAGTACTATTGGAAACGCCATTTTACAGAGGAGGAATCTGAGGCACGGAGAAGTGAAGAAACGCCAGTCTCGCAGGGGCAGAACCAGGATTTGAACTCAGGCAGTCTGACGAGGTTCCGTGCTAGAAAACACCAGGCTACGCGGCCTCTCATAGTCTACGTGTGAACAAATGCATACGACACACACCCAGTTTCAAATGACGTGCATGATTGTGTACCTGCCATTAGCTAAAGGAACAGTACCAGGAAGATCTTGGAAGCTCACTGTGGCCTTTTCTCAAGCACATACTGTTCCCCTCCCTGTCACCCCTTCTACCAAGGTAACTATTTTTTTTTTTAAGATTTTATTTATTTATTCAACAGAGATAGAGACAGCCAGCGAGAGAGGGAACACAAGCAGGGGGAGGGGGAGAGGAAGAAGCAGGCTCATAGTGGAGGAGCCTGATGTGGGGCTTGATCCCATAACGCCGGGATCACGCCCTGAGCCGAAGGCAGACGCCCAACCGCTGTGCCACCCAGGCGCCCCCCCACTCCCTGTTTTTGAGCCATAAAGCATTCTGTCCTTAGTTTATCCATCCTATGATTGGACCCGTGTGTGGATTCCAGCTTTTGTGATAAAAACAATCCCGTGGATATCTTTTTGTATGACATTTTAGCAGTACCAGATCACCTGGGGGGTCTGTTAAAACAAGCTGCTGGGTCCCCTCACTGGAGTTTTATTTGGTGAACTGGGGATGGGGCCTGAGAATTTGCATCTCTAACAAGTTCTCAGATGATGCCGATGCCATGTGACCCAAAGACTACACTTTCAGAACCAGCGCTCCAGGGTACAGACCTAGGAGAACTTTGGAGTCACAGGATATGCAAAGGCCCAACTTCACCAGGTATGCCAAAGTGTGATCAGTCTGTCTACAAATTCACAAAGCCATCGGCAGTTACTCCATGTTTTTAATGTGCACCTCTCTCCTTACTCCAGTTGTGTTCTTAAAATATATTTACTGGCCATTAACGTTCTGGGTCATGAGTATTTGATTCTTGCTCATTTTTCCACTGGGTTGTTTGTGTTTCCTTTACTGATCTGTGAGAGTTCACTGTATTTTATGGATATGAATCCCTCTTCAGTGATACAAGCTGCGAAAATCTTTTCCAATTCATGCTTGTCATTTTACTCTCTTTATGTTGTCTTTTGAAGAACGAAAGTTGCTAATTTTAATGCAGTTAAGGTTATCAATCTTTTATTGTTCGTGCTTTTTGAGGCTTCTTTAAAAAATCCTTCTCTAAGATCATAAAGATAGTTTCTCCCCAACTATTTTTTCTGTAAGTTGCATTTATTTTGCCTTTCACATTTAAGTCTTAATCTGCGCAGACTTGATTTTAGTCTATGGTGTGAGGAAAGGATTCAATTTTAATTTTTTCTACACTGTTTTAATTGCTCTGATTTTATCTTAATATCTAGAAGGGTAAGACCCATACAGAAAAGTAACATTCTTGGCATTTTTTTCTTCCATATACATCTTAGAATAAGTTTATGAAGCTACATGAAAACCTCACAGGAATTTTGGTTATAACTGTACTGCCTTTAAAGATCAATTAGGGAGAATGAATATCTTTACAATGTACCTATGAAAGAATACATATATCTTCATAATACCCTCACATTTAATTGCTGCTGTGTCTGAGATAATAATGTTTTTTATTCCCAATGTTGTCACCCTTGTTTTTGATTAGTCTTATGAGAAATTTATCTAATTTATTACTTTTCCAAATTTAGTGTTTTTGAGAAATTGTTTGTGGTAAAATATACATAACACAGAATTTAGCATTTTAACCATTTTAAAGTGTGTACAGTTCAATGGCATTAAGTACATTCACACTATTGTGCGACCATCACCACTATTTACCCTCAAAATGTTTTCATCTTCCCAAATTGAAATGCTGCACCCATTAAACACACACTATCCTTCCCGGCCCCCCAGCCCCTGGCAACGACCATTTTACTTTGTGAATCTATGAATTTGACTACTCTAGGTACCTCATATAAACTGAATCATACACTATTTGTATTTCCGTGACTGGTTATTTCACTTGGTATGATGTCTATACCCACCACCCATTTTGGAGCATATGTGAGAATTTCGTTCTTTTATAAGGCTGATTAATATTCCATTGCATTATATGCCATATTTTCCTTATCCATTCATTCACTGGTGGACATATGGTTTGCTTCCATGTTTTAGCTATTGTAAATAATGCTGCTATGAACGTGGGTGTACAAATATCTGTTTGAGTCCCTGTTTTACTTCTTTTGGGTATATACACAGAAGTGGATTGTTGAATAATATGATTATTATGTTTAATTTTTTGAGGAACCACTGTGCTGTTTTCCATAGCAGCTGTACCATTTTACATTCTTAATGCGCAAGGATTCTAATTTCTCCACATTCTCACCAATACTTATTTTCTGGTTTTTTGATTTTTGGTTTTTATTTTTTTATTTTTTAATTTTTTTAAAGATTTTATTTATTAATTTGACAGAGAGAGACAGCTAGCGAGAGAGGGAACACAAGCAGGGGGAGTGGGAGAGGAAGAAGCAGGCTCCCAGAGGAGGAGCCTGATGTGGGGCTCGATCCCAGAACACCGGGATCACGCCCTGAGCCGAAGGCAGACGGTTAACGACTGCGCCACCCAGGCGCCCCGATTTTTGGTTTTTAAAAAGCTATTCTGATGGGTGAGATGATACCTCATTGTGGTTTTGATTTGCATTTTCCTAATGCATTAGTTGCTTTAAACAATAAACTTTGGTTTTATTATTAAAAGATTTTTTTTAAAAGATTTTATTTATTTATTTGACAGAGATAGAGACAGCCAGCGAGAGAGGGAACACAAGCAGGGGGAGTGGGAG
>NC_048232.1:38758430-38758707 GCF_002007445.2 Ailuropoda melanoleuca
TCCCATAACGCCGGGATCACGCCCTGAGCCGAAGGCAGACGCTTAACCACCGTGCCACCCAGGCGCCCCTATTATTAAAGGATTTTAAAAAAATTTTTAATTGAAGTACAGTTGACATGCAGTATTATATTAGTTTTAGGTATACAACATAGTGGTGTGATAATTATATATTAAGAAATGCTCACCAGGGGCGCCTGGGTGGCACAGCGGTTAAGCGTCTGCCTTCGGCTCAGGGCGTGATCCCGGCGTTCTGGGATCAAGCCCCACATCAGGCTCC
>NC_048232.1:39066415-39099053 GCF_002007445.2 Ailuropoda melanoleuca
GCTCCCCGTGCAGGTGGCTACTGCTTCCCAGTGCCTGGACACGGCGGCTCCCTCCCCCTTCTGTTTATCTTCCGATATCTGTGTGCGGTTTCACGGCTTCCTGCTTTGTACCTCAATACTCAGCGCTGGAGATGTTCATTTGTAGAGATCCAGATGTATCTTCCTGCATCTCAGGCTGATTCCATGGATGTTCAGGCTGTTCTGGTACCTATCCAGCTTGCCTCAGGGGACCGGCTGAAAAAGGTGTTCCCTACTCCTCTGCCATCTTAACTCCCTCCCCCTGATATGCATTTCTTTAATGATTAGTGACATTGAATAACTTTCCAACAATTCAAATGTTGGGCATTTGAATATTTTCTTTGGAAAAATCTCTCTTTGGGTTCTTTGCCCATTTATAATCAGGATATTTATTTATTTTGCCATTGAGATGTATGAGTTCCTTATTTATTTTGGATATTACCCTCTTATTGGATCTGTGGTGTACAATTTTTTTCTCCCACTCCATACATTGATTTTTCACTTTGTTGATGTTGTCCTTTGCTGTACAAAAGCTTCTTAGTTTGATATAGTCCCACTTATTTATTTTTGCTTTCTTTGCCTTCACTTTTGATATCAAATAAAAAAAAAGTCATTGTCCAGACTGATGTCAAGGAGCTTACCTACAATGTTTTCTTCTGGGAGTTTTATAGTTTCAGGTCTCAGTCTTCAGGTTTAAGTCTTTAACCCATTTTGAGTTGATTTTTGTATACCATGTAAGACCAGTTTCATTCTTTGGTTGTTGGATATCCAGTTTTCCCAACACCATTTATTGAGCAGACTATCTTTTTTCCCATTGCATATTCTTAGCACTTTTGTTAAAAAATAATTGACCATGTATGCAGTGTTTATTTCCTGGCTATTATGTTCCATTGATCTATGTGTCTGTGTTTATGTCAGCAACATAATGTTTTTTGATTACTGTAGGTTTATAATATAATATGAAACCAGGAAGTATGATGCCTTCGGCTTTGTTCTTTTAGCTCTGACTTGATTTGTTTGGGGAGCCTGGGTGGCTTGATCATTAAGCATCTGCCTTTGGCCCAGGGCATGATCCCAGGGTCCTGGGATCGAGCCCTGCATCAGTCCCCCTGCTCCACTAGGAGCCTGCTTCCTCCTCTCCTACTCCCCCTGCTTGTGTTCCCTCTCTCGCTGGCTGTCTCTCTCTGTATCAAATAAATAAATAAAATCTTAAAAAAAAAAGAATTGATTTGGTTATTCAGGATCTTTTGTTAGCTCAATATGAATTTTCAGATAGTCTTCTACTTCTGTGAAAAATGCTGTCGGAAGTTTAATAGGGATTGCACTGAATCCGTTATCACTTTAGGTAGTATGGGTATTTTAACAATGTGAATTCTTCTGATCTGTGTACACAGGATATCTTCCTATTTATTTGCGTCTTCTTCAGTTTCTTTCATCATTGTTTTGTAGCTTTTAGTGTACAGATCTTTCACCTAACTTGGTTAAATTAATTCCTAGGTGTTTTATTCTTTTTGGATGTAATTGTAAATGGGATTGTTTTCTTAACTTCTCTTAAAAATAGTTCATTGTTACTGTGTAGAAACACAGCTGACGCTATTGATTTTTGTATACTGACTTTGTGTCTTCCACCTTCACAAATTCACTAGTTCTAATACTGTTTTGTGGATCTTTGGGGTTTCCCATATATAATATGTCATCTGCAAACAAAGACAGTTTTACTTCTTCCTTTCTTACTGGGATACTTTTTATCTCTTTTTCTTGTCTAATTGCTGTGGGTAGGATCTTCGGTACTCTGTGAATGAAAGTGGTGAGAGTGGGCATCCTTGTCTTGTTCTTGATCTTAGAGGAAAAGTTTTCAGCTTTTCACCATTGAGAATGATGTTAGTTGTGTGCTTGTCATATATGGTCTTTATTATGTTGAGATATTGACTATACCTAATTTCTTGAGTTTTATTACAAAAGCATGTTGAATTTTGTCAAATGCTTTTTCTGTATCTATTGAGGCAATTACATGATTTCTATCCTTCATTTTGTTAATGTGGTCTGTCACACTGATTGATTTACAGATATCAAACCATTCTTGCATCCCTAAAATAAACCTCACTTGATCATGGTGTATGATCCTTTTAATGTACGGTGAGAGAGAGTGTGTGCATGAGTAGGGGGAGGAAGCAAAGGGGAGAGAGGGGGAGAGGGAAAGAATCTCCAGGAGACTCCATGCAGAGTGTAGAGCCTGATGTGGGGCTGGATCTCACAACCCTGAGATCATGACCTGAGCCAAAATCAAGAGTTGGATGCTCAACCCACCCAGGCACTGTTATAATTTTCTTTTCTTGTAGGGCCCTGGTCTGGCTTTGGTATCAAGGCAATGTTGGCCTCATAAAATGACTTTGGAATTGTTATCTCCTCTTCTGTTTTTTGGAAGAGTTTGAGAAGGGTTGGTATTAATTCTTTTTGGATATTTGCTAGAATTCGCCACTGAAGTCATCTAGACCCATCCTTTTTGTGTGTGTGTTGGGGGATTTTTGATTACTGATTCAATTTCCCTACTACTAGCTGGTCTGTTCAAATTTTATATGTTTTATGATTCAGTCCTGGTAGGTTGTTAGTTTATAAGAATTTATCCCCCATTCTAGGTTATTTTTTGTTGTTTTTAAAAGCACATTGAACAAAATGGGTTCTCATGGATCATATGAGAGTAAGAAAGAGACTGAATCTAATTCCAGAGCTTAGGTCTATCTGCCTCCAAGGCCAGTGCTCTTTTTGGATACAAAACGTTCCTCCAAACAAAACCAGAATTAAAGCCTCCCTCTCTCCTCAACCCAAACACAAACCAAACACTTCCCTAAATAAACAGAAGCAAGAAAAACTATGGGGTGTCAGGGTGGCTCAGTTGGTTAAGCTGTTAAGCATCTGCCTTTGGCTCAGGTCATGATTCTGGAGTCCTGGGATCAAGCCCCATGTTGGACTCCGTGGTCAATAGGGAGTCTGCTTCTCTTTCTCTCCTCTGCCCCTCTCCACCTTCACACCTCCAGCTTGTGTGCTCGCTCTCTCTCAATAAATAAATTCTTTAAAAAAAAAAAGAAAGAAAAACCAAAATAAAACCTGATATAATGCAGTAGTTTCCTTATAGATATATGGCATATGTTTTATTTGTAAATTATGTTTTATCTTGTTTCACATTGACTTTATATATTTGCAAATGACCATGCAATTAAATATATTCAGTGAGCTGTGATTTTTTTTTTTTTTAGCATCAGGAATTTCTGTGATTTCCAAACTGCTGATGCAGTTATACATGTTTCTTTTTGTCTCATGGATAGTGGTTGTCTTCTTATACATAGACTTGTAGAGCTTTAAAACTTAAACGGACCTAATTTTGCAGATGAGAAAGTTAAAACTTAGTGAATTAAGTGGCTTGCCTAAGGTTACACAGTCTAGCAACAGAAATGGGGAAACCCAGGCAGAAAGCTATGAGGTCGTGTAGAAGACATTTTGCTGTGCCGAGAGAAGAGCCTGAGCAAAAACTCAGGACAGTCAAAATGTATTTAGAAGATGATTGCGATGGATATTTACTGTCCAACCTTTTCGTATAAAATCAGTCTGCTCAGGCTTCTGGCCTGGATTAAAATCCTAGCTCCATCCTATTCTCTGTACTCACAAACAAGTTAATTAATTTTCCATTTTCTCCTCATAATTTTTACTCCATAGGATTACAGTGGGAATGTAATAATATAATGTGTGAATGTTTTCCCCTTATGAGTGGCACATAGCATGTGTTGACCAAGTGAGTTTTCTCCCTCTGGCCTTGTCTGTACATAGGAAGACGGTGTGGAAATATACTCAATCCTATACCATGATTATAGTAAAAATAACTGACCCAAAGAAGGTAATCGGAAATGTTGGGTCAGAGAATAAATGAATAGGAAGGGAACATCTTCAACTTAAAGTGCTCTGTGATGTCTCCATGGCTAGTCTTCGAAGTAGTTTGATTTGTTTAATTAGAGCAGGTTTCCAATAAAAGAAAGAGGTTACACAAGTGAATAAGAAAATAATGAATCTTTTTGATCACTGCAGTATTATATAATATAAAGAAGTGAAAGCAACACACCGCTATTTTATGTTATTATATTTGGAGTGTTATATTTACATTTTTAAATAAATCTTCTCCTTTCTGTTTCTATTAACACTCCTCCTTCCAATTAAAAATACTGTTGCTTTTACTTCTTTGGAATCAGGCAGATGTGGGTTCACATCTTAGCCTTTCCACATGCGGTGTAATGTGGGCAGGTAATTGACCTTTAGAACTTAGTATTCATATAATATTGGAAATATTTAAGAGGTTAAATCATATGAAATTGCAATTTTTTGTAGGTCAAAACCCATCAAATACTGGATATTTTTTATGATTCAATGTAGTTATTGGAATAAAAAAATTGTATGAGTGTTCAGGACTTTTGGTTTCCAATCCAGTATGTAGGAAGCTTAGAAGTTGGCATCCCTTCCTAACAGCAAATAAAAATTGAAAATCTGAAAGTCATAATTTTTTTGAGGTCCATAAGAAAAGTAAGGTCTCAGGGCAAACCACTGCTTCCAAAATTGGAGAGATAGGTGAGTACAGAGAATCACAATTTACCAGAGCAGAAATCCACAAGCAGAAAACTCTGAGGAAACCAGCACCAGGCTGGAAAAATCAGAAATGTAATTGATGAATTTCTGGAGTCTTTGTGGAAATCTTTGAGAGTTAAAAAAAACTCCATGGGGACCAAGTCATAGTGGGATCTTACACTTTTGTGAGTTTTACTTCCAAGGGTTTGACCTGATTCTCACAGTGAATATCTAAGAAAAATCCTCTCATGCTTTTGGCAGGGGGAGGGGAGAAAGAAACCATTTTGAAATATGCCAGAGCATTCTGCTCTTCTTAACAAGGCCTGCTCCCAGGTATGCAAGGCTGGTTCAGTATTTGAAAATCAACTAATGTAATTCATCACATCAATAGGCTGAAGAAGAAAAAAAAATTACATGATCATGTCAATAGATACAGAAAAAGCATTTGATAAAATCTAACACCCATTCATGATAAAAATACTCAGTAAAATAGGAATAGAGAGAAACTTCCTCAACNTTACATGATCATGTCAATAGATACAGAAAAAGCATTTGATAAAATCTAACACCCATTCATGATAAAAATACTAATTAAATAGGAATAGAGAGAAACTTCCTCAACGTGATAAAGAATTACCCACAAAAACCCTATGGCTAACATCATACTTAATGATGAGAGATCTTAGCTTTTCTACTAAGGCCAGGAACAAGGCAAAGATGTCCTTTCTCACCACTGCTTTTCATCATTGTACTGGGAGTCCAAGCTAATTCAGTAGGACAAGAAAAAGAGACAAAGGTATATAGACTGGGAAGGAAGAAATAAAGCTTTCTTTGTTCAAAGATGGCATGATCTTCTATGTAGACAATCCAAAATAATTGACAAAAGAACTCATGGAACTAATAAACAATTATATCAAGGTTGTAAGACATAAGGTTAATATATAAAAATCAGTTGTTTCCTATACACCAGCAACGAACAAGTGGGATTTGAAATTAAAAATGCAATACTATTTACATTAGCACCTCCCAAAATAAAATACTTCAGTATAAATCTAACAAAATATGGATCAAGATCTATGTGAGGAAAATTACAAAACTCTCATGAACAAGATCAAAGAAGAGCTAAATAAATGAAGAGATATTTCATGGTCATGGGTAGGAAAACTCAATATTGTCAAGGTCTCAGTTCTTCTCAACTTGATCCACAGATTAAATGCAATCGCAATCAAAATCTCAGTAAGTTATTGTGTGGATCTAGGCAAATTAATTCTGAAGTTCTTGTGGAGAGGCGAAAGACCCTGAATAGCCAACAGAAAATTGAAGGCAAAAAACAAAGTTGGAGGATTGACACTACCCAACTTCAAGGCTTACTATAAAGCTATAGTAATCGAGACAGTATAGCACTAAGTGCTATATACAGCTGCTAATACAGCTATATTTCAGTATAGCTGAAAGAATAGACAAATAGATTAATGGAACAGAACAGGAAGTCCATAAAGAGACCCATGTAAATATAGTCAACCAATCGTTTTCAAAGGAATAATGGCAATAGAGTGGAGCAAAGGTAGTCTTTTCATATATAGCTCCTATAAATACAAAAAAAGACAAGATATTAAGTTCAGAGGTAGCAGGTTACGGACTTTTTTTAGTCATTATTAACTAAAAGTCAACTGCTACATGATGAGATACACACACACACACACACACACACACACAAAGTCTTTCAGCAAATCGTAATAAAATGGTGTTAGACATCCAACCTACAAAAAAATGAATCTTGACCCAGACCTTACACCCTTCACAAAAATTAACCTAAAGTGGATCATTGACCTAAATGTAAAATGCAAAACTATAAAACTCCTAGAAGATAACATAGGAGAAAACTTAAAGGACCTTGGATGTGTCAGTGCTTTTTAGACAAAATATCCAAGGCACAATCGGTGAAAGAAATAATTGTGAAGCTTAACTTCATTAAAATGAGAAACTTTTGCCCTATGAAAGGCAATGTCCAGAGAATGAGAAGACAAGCCACAGACTGAGAAAAAATATTTTCAAGACACAGCTGATAAAGGACTGCTGTTCAAAATATATAAAGAACTCTTAAAACTCAATAATAGGAAACCAAACAACCCGATTTAATGCACCAAAGACACCTCACCAAAGAAGATATACACATGACAAATAAACCTATGAAAAGATGTTCCACGTCATATGTTAGGAAAATGCAAATTAAAACAATGGATATTAGTGCGTTCCTATTAGAATGGTTAAATTCTGGAACACTCACAGCACCAAATGCTGAGAGGAGGTGAAGCACCAGGAACTGTCACTGATTGCTAATGGGAATGCAAAATGATACAGTCATTTTGGAAGACAGTGGGTGGTTTCTAACAAAACTAAACATACTCTTACCTTATGATCTGGCAATTCTGCTCCTTGATACTTACCCGAAGGATTTGGAAGCATATGTCCACACAAAAACAAGCACATAGCTATTTATAGTAGCTTATTCACAATTGCCCAAACTTGGAAGTAACCAAGACATCTTCGGTAAGTGAATGTATAAACTGTGGTACAACCATACAATGGATTATAATTCAGTGCAAAAAGAAATGAACTCTCAAGTTATGAAAAGATGTGGAGGAAACATAAATGCATATTATTAAGTGAAAGAAGCAAATCTAAGAAGGCTACATACCACACGATTCCAACTATATGACAAAGGCAAGACTATGGACACAGTAAAAAGATCAGCGGTTGCCAGGGTTTAGAGGGAGGGAAAGCTGAGTAAGTGGAACACAGAGGGTTTTTAGGGCAGTGAAGCTACCTATATGAAATTATAATGGTAGGTACATGTCATTATACATTTATCTAAACCCATAAAATGTATACCACCAAGAGTGAACACTAATATAAACTATGGACTTTGAGTGAGTATGATGTGTCAGTGTGTGTTCATCAGCTGTAACACATATACCACCCTGGGGCTGGCCTTTGATAGTGGGAGAGGCTATTCATATACAGCAACAGGGGATATATGGGAAATCTCTGTACCTTTCTCTCAGTTCTGCGGTGAACCTAAAACTGCTGTAAAATAAAATCTATTAAGGGAGCCTTGGTGGCTTAGTTGGTTAAGTGTCTGACTTTGGCTCAGGTCATGATCCCAGGGTCCTGGGATTGAGTCCCACACGGGGCTCCCTGCTCTGCAGGGGGCCTGCTTCTCCTTCTCCCTTTACCATCTCCCCCCCCCACCCGCCCCGCTCTTGTGCTCTCTGGCTCTATCTCTCTGCCAAATAAATAAATAAAATTTTTAATAAAATAAATTCTATTAAAAACAAAAAAAATTTAGATAAAATCTTGCCATTATTATAGCCACAATCTAATTGTTCAATAAATAATAGTTCTTATTATGTATCTAACAATATGAAAATAAATAATTACATAATGGCTATTCTATACAAAGAAATAAGATAAAATCATTAAAAATTATAGTTATGAAGAATAATTAAAGACATGAAATAGTATTCATGATAGCATGTTAAATCAAAACAACGAGGATTTAAAATTGTATGCACAACTTTGTCTCAATTTTGAAACATATGCAAGTATATTTGTTAATTTGTATAGAAGAAATACTGGAAGAAAATAAACGAAAATATGATACATTATTACCTCTGGATAAGTGATATTGTCTTCTTTACATGGTTTCTTTCCATTTAAAGTAAGCTCAGACTACTTTATAATATTCCCCCAAAAGACAAAAAACAGCCATGAGAGTTCTTGCCATATATGGGAATATTATCCTATTGATAAATGCTATTTTGTTATCCGATTAAAAAATTTAAAAATAAGTGTCTTGGGTATTGATTAAAAACTTTTCTTGTAGTATATTTCCTTTGGGACAGTGTTTTTGTTGTGTAGGGAAGGATAGGTTTGACAAAAACAAAAAAGGGTCAATAAGGCAGAGTTAGAGAAAAAAATTGGGGCCAATAAGATCTGGGACAAAGGTATAGAACTTGAGAAAGGAGTGGTGATTATTTAGACATGGACAGGCAACAAAAAGACACGTTGACTCTTTATTTTCATATTCTTTGAGAACTTTGTTTCCCCAATTCTGTATATCCTTTCTATGATTATGGCTTTGGGGTAACTTATAGGTGAAACGAAACACATCTCCTGAAGGATACAGTTTCAGGAAACTCCTTTGGATATGGCTTCTAATGGCCATGTCTTATACTTAATGCCTGCTAATGCATGTTATCACAGGTAATCATGATAGTGATAGATCATATTTCTACAGTGCTTATGTTTGTAAAGTATTTTGATAATTCTTATGAGCCTGTGAGATAAACAGGGTATGGATTATCTTAGTCATCTTGTAGAATAGAAAAAGAAGAGGAGAACATTAAATGAATTGTCTTACATGCCACCACTAGAGCATAGTAAGGACTAGAACTTAAACTCCTTAGTCCCGTATCTAGGTTTATTCACCTCAACCGTGCAGAGGATTTTAAAGGTAACTTGTAACATAAACAAGAAAGCACAGGGAAAAAGAGTAAAAAATGAAAAAAAAAAAAACCCAGTAGGGATGAATGAAAATTAGAATGCTTGATTACATTTTATATTGCTTCCTGTCTCTGAGAACACGTTAGTTTGAAGCTGTAAAAAAGTAAAAATATATTTTTTAAAGTACAAGTGTTCAAGTCTTGATTAGTTACTCATGTATAGATGGGTAATATGTGGTTTTTAAAACCACTTGTGGAGAAAGTACATAATGGGAAGAGCTTTATGTTTAATTATAGCCGTGCTTCCTGCAATAATACTGCTTTAGTCAGGGGCCTGGCAGCTTTTCTTCTTAGTTCTTACAGAAATACAGACCTAAGTACAGAATTGATTTTTAGAAAAGAACATTTGCCAATATTATGAAAACACTCTACTCGCAAAGTAAGTATTTCCAGCATTAACCCTTTCCAACTAAAATCCACCCTTCTAGAGGAACTCAATAATAGAACACTGGTCAGAAAGGTAAGTACTTGACTACTAGCACCTGGGAGACCCTAGACAAATGTAAACTCACTGGCCTGAATTTCCTTTTCTGTAAAGTGAGGAGTTTAGATGAGGCTAGTGGTTCTGGACTCAGGGTGCATGACACCAAACACAGCTTTTTACAAATGGTGATGTTTGACCCAGCCTCCAGAAATTCCGACTTAAGCAATCTGGGTGAATCTCTGCAGTTTTGCTGACACCAGGAAGGTTGAAACTACTGGGTTCAGCGACCTCCAAGATGCTGCTAGCTCTCAGATTCTAGGATAATGTGGTTCTATTTTTCTTTCCATAGCAAACCAGGAGGTGGCATATTATTCCGACTTTCACTCTCCCCCACTCTTAGATTAACTTTCTGGTCTATTCTTAGAGTAGTAATTTTCAAACTTTAGTGGTGTGTAGTAGTAAGTAGCTAGTTAAAAATGCAGATTCCTAGGACCCACCCCATGCGATTCTGAGGAAGCTGACCTAGGGCTTTGCCGAGGAATCTGTATGCTTAGCAATGAAGTGGATGCAGCGGCTCAAGACCCTGTACCTCACAGCTCTGAACCTTCCTCTTCATTTGTGCTCCAGGCCTGCAGCCAGCATCCTGACTTCCGTCAAAACCTTCTCTGAATAGGTAAGAGAAAGAGGATTAGAATCCAGAATAGACAGATAATTTCTATAAATCAATAGAAATATAAAAAATTACAATGCAAAAATGGGCAAAAGATATGAATGGGCAACTCACAGAAGAACAAACCCAATAGTAAGCATTCATAACATCAGAGAAATAAGAGTTAATAAAAGAGCAAGACATCATTCGCCACCAGTCAAACTGGCACATATTTAAAACGTTTCATAGTATCAAGTGACTGCTGGGGAAACTAGTACTGTCAAGCATTCATGGGGGAATATAAACTGGATGAACCAGTTTAAAGAGCAAGTTGATAGTATCTCTTAAATATGTTATATCCTACAATGCTAAAACTGTAATTTCACTCCTCAGTATTAACCTTAGAAGTACTGGAACATAAATAAAAATAAGTGTATTTGAATGATTTAAAAGAGAAACAATGGGAAGCACCTAAATGTCCCCGAAGGAGCAAGTATCTAAATAAATTGTAATATAGTCTTAGTAAATATTATGCCACTATTAGAAGAAATGAAGTAGATCTATATGGACTAACTTGAGTAGCTCTCCAGACTTACTGCTGAGTTAAAAATCTAATTACAGAATGCTGTTCCCTGTGGTAACTTGTATTCATGGTGGCATTATCAATTCCTTTCTTCTGTATATACTTGCCATTACTCCAGTAAGAGACTGAGTCTCGTCCTGCCCTCCTCTTGAATTTGGGCTGGTCTTAATGACTTCCTTGATCAATGAAATGAGGCAGAAGTGATTCTGGGACTTCTGTGGTTAGGTTATAAGAAGCTTTACAGCTTCCTCTTAGGTCTCTTGAAATGGGTTATTGCAACTCTTGCTCTAGAGAGAAGTCCTCTGCCATATAAGAAGTGCAGGTGTCCTAAGAATGGTGTGCATGGAGAGGGGAAGATTCCAGCCAGCCCTGGCTGTTCTCACCATTCCAGCCAAGCCAGCTGAGACCACAGAAATGTGAGTGAAGCTGCCATCTTGGATAGCACCATCCCAGCAGATGACATGTAGAGAAGAACCCAGGTCTCAGACATATGGCCCAGTCAAATCATCCCAGCCATCCCTAGCTTTTTAAGCCACCCTGGCTGAAACCCCAGATGTGTGGAACAGAGATGAATCATTTCTGTTGTGACCTGCCCTAATTTCTGACTCACAGAATTGTGAACATAATAAATGTTGGTTATTTTATGCCAGTAAGTTTTTGCATGTTTGTTACACACCAATAGAGGACCAGAACACTCACAATAATAACATTGTTCATTAGAAAAAAAATACTATGCAATACCAGATATTGTGTGTGTGTGTGTGTGTGTGTGTGTGTGTGTATGGTCTAGAAGGGCAAACACTAAACTGATGACAATATTTATGAGTGGGTTAGAGAAGTGAAGCAAGATTCTACATGGTGATCATTGAAAGGAACTTTATGTAGACTCAGGGCCCAGTCAGGAAAACAGAAATTACTGTGTAGACTCAGGTAGGAGGTATTGAATTCAGGTAACTAGATGTTTGCAAAAAGAGCAGAAGAGAAAGTAAAGGAAAGCTGACAACAATGCTAACAAGTGCCACTAATTTTCAGAGAGTCAGGAAATGGCAGGAATCGCAGGAAAGACCTGGGGATGGTCCCTTCTACTGGGAGCATGAAAGAAAATATTTGGAGGCTGCAGCTAAGCCTCATGGCCGTAGCACATTTGGCCACACAACCTAGGAGCAAGGATGGGTCTGTCTCTCTTCTGCCTTCCAAACCTTGACTGAGTGCCTCCCATTGATGAGATTTAACCCAGAATCTGAGAGGGGTTCTGGGAAATACAGCACAGAGAATGTAGGAGGTTGTGCTTAGATGCCAATAGAAGAACTACTCTGAGAAAATTGTGAAATGCTAGCCTTCTAAAGTGTACATAATTGAAAACTGCTTCAGCTGATAATTCTTTGACAAAGATGTAGATTTTACACTAAAGCTCATAAGAAAAAATTAATTTCAGTCTTTATTTTTGCATCTTTTCCTCTTTGATAGCAAATAGTGATGTGGCAAGACAGACTCTGAGGGTAGTCCCATGATCCCCACTTCCTGCTGTTCACTTACATGTATGGTTCCCCTCCTCTTGAGTTTGGGCATACTTGTGACTTGCTTTTAAGTGATGGGGCAAAGGTAATAGGAGTATGTGATTATGAGTTAATGATCATGTAATTAGTTTACCTAAATTTGTAGCTCTGGTCTTACTGGATTCTTTCCCTACCTGGCTGTGAGGAAGGAAGTAGCCATGTTGAGGAACCCCATGTGGCAAGAAACCATGGGCAGGTTGTAGGAGCTGACAGCAGTCTCTGGCCAGCAGCCAGCAAACCCTAGAAGCTCTCAGTCCTACAATCACAGGGATCTGTCAACAACCATGTGAGTGGGGAGGTGGATCCTTCCACAGCCTAACCCCCAGATGAGAACACAGCTATGGCCAATATCTCAGTTGTAACCTTGTGGAACCCTAAGCAGAGGACCTTAAGCTAAGCCATGCCCAAACTTCTATCCCAGGAAGTATGACATAATACATGTGTGTTGTTCCAAGTCACTAAATTTGCTGTACTGTTGTTATGTAGCAATAGAAAACAAACATAGTGACTTTTTTTTAACCTCCAGGTGGGCCTGATTCTGTTGTGGACCCACAAGACAATGCTGTGGAGTTCCTGTATTTAATTGGTCTCCTTTCCTAGCAGTGATCACCAAACCAGAGGACAGATTGGGGGGGATGGCAGTGTGTCAGCCTTAATTGTGGACAAAATGATCCATGGGCATGTGAAAAGAACATGTTTATTTCTTTATCTTTTCTAAAATTATAGGAAGACATTTGGGGAGCCTGGGTGGCTCAGTTGGTTAAGCTTTCAGCTCTTGATTTTGGCTCGGGTCATGATCTCAAGGTCCTGAGACCAAGCTCCAGGTCAGACTCTGTGCTGGGCATGGAGCCTGCCTGGGATTCTCTCTCTCTCTCTCCCTCTGCACCTACTAATCCCACCCCACCCCACTCGTTCTCCCTCGCTCTCTCAAAAAAAAAAAAAAGAAAGAAAAGAAAAGAAAAGAAAAAGAAAAAAGAAAAAATTATAGGAGGGCATTTAAGCATTTGGAATATTCAGTACATAGAATGACACTCACTTGGTTCAATTCACACGTCATAGGGCCACACACTGTGGAGGTAGATAGGTTACTTTTAGAGCAGAGTGGGAGGCATGGGAAGAGGCGAGCAGTGGCTGGCTTCCTCTCTTCACATTTAGTGCTTTGCGACAAAGGACAGTGCAGGGTAATTAGGTGTTATTTTATCTAGTTTATGGAGGATAATTTTCCCCAATCGACTAGTGGCTTAGAGATTCTTACAAAGAATGTAAGAAATGATAAGATAATAGTGCAAGCAAAAGTGATCTACAAGAAAAGGGCAGTGCTGACATTTTTTTATTGGTGTGAACTTTTTTTCACATTATGAAATTAAAAAGTGACAATATACTTTCACATAAGTCGCACAATTATTAAACATTATTTGAAATGTGGATGGATATAAATATCATGACATGTTTTTGTGGGGTTACTTTTCTAGCTTCTATAGCCATTAAAACCAAGTAGCCAAATAACCTGAAGCCTCTGAACTGTGGTAAAGCTGAGAAAAAAAAATGATGTGAGAACAAAAAGGTGTTTTTGTAGCATTAAAAATAAGATACAGGATAATTGAAAATATTTTATTACATCTTTCACTCATTTAAAAATTCTATTCTTGCATATGTGTTTTGAAATGTTTTTAAATATTTGTAATTTATAAATATAAACAAGGAGGTGAGAGTTTAATCAAATTGGTATTATAAAATATTATAATATTTAGGGAGGTCAAAAATATTTTTGTGCCATTATGAAGGAAATGGAATACATAATTACCTAAACATATTTTTATTCTATTTATTTTTCTGTTTTGAGTATGTTTTGAAATGTACATAAATACTAATAGATATGCATATTTATAATATATAAATGAATATCTGTACATTAGAGGTGTGTGCTTATATATTTTTGATCCTGGGGTGCAAAATCAATTTCTTTGAAGATCTGCTCTAATGAATGAAAATAGCTGGTCGTATCTAGAATTGAGTGGGTTTCTCTGATGTTGTTCAGACTAATAACGCAACCAAGGGTTTCTCCAGGTTGGAGCTGTTGGCCGCAGTTGTGTGTGTATGTGTCCTACAGAGTTTATGGGAAGACAAGGAGACAGGCAAATTACATTTAGTTATTTAGGTAGCAAATTCAGTTTCTTGATTAACTATGTTCAAGTCATTAACTATATTCAGGTCACAGAAGGGACTGGATTCCTGCCCCAAAAGAGCTTAGAATGTCCTTGTTATTGGAGAAAAAGACATAAATAAGGGCATGTGTGGTGTAATAAAGATATAAGGTAATCTCGGATAGAGTTTGGAGAAGGTAAATATATCCAGGGCTATGGATTACAAACTAGACTTTGGACCTCAGGCTAGTTACATCCGTTTACATATATATAACAGCTGTTATATGCTAGGTTGCTTTCCTAGTCTGTAAAACTCAGATAACAATACCTCAAAGATCACTGTGAAGTTAAAATAATTAAAATTTGGGAAATTACTGGGGTGCTTGGGTTACTCAGTTAAGCATCTGCCTTCAGCTCCGATCCTGATCTTGGGGTCCTGGGATCTGGTTCTGTGCTCAGTGGGGAGTCTGTTTCTCCCTCTCCTTCTGCCCCACCTCATGTCTATGTGTGTGTGTGTGTGTGTGTGTGTGTAGTCTCTCTCTCTCTCTCTCTCAGATAAATAAAAAAAATCTTTAAAAAAAGTTGAGAACTTACTTTAATTTATATAAATAATAGGAATTATATTTTAGTTTAGCAATCTACATTCTTTTAGAAGCTTTAGTTTGAATTATTCTTTTTCTTTCTCCTCCTGCAAATGGAAATGATGATGTTGGATCTTTGTTTTAAATCCTGGTTTACTCTATTAGAATTTATGCAGAACCTTTAATGTTAAGCTATATAAAAGATGAAGGGTCAAAGAGCGGAGTCTTTTGCACACGGGCCAAGGATTCTTTAGAGAATGGTTCTTTCTCTTACTTCTTTAAAGATTGACAACAACTTCCATGGCGCCTGTAAATTAGTTATAACTCTCCTTGTTCTAAAAACAAGATTTCAAATGGAAAATATTGAAAAAGCAAGCATTTACTGCCCTCTGATGGCCGGACTTAAAACTGCTATGTTTACCGTGATGCACGTAATGACAATAGCTCTCTGGAAACTGCCCAAATGTGTATTGGAAGGGAGTAAAGAATGACTGGCCGAGAAGAGAGAAGAGGGAGACCACAGGTGTCAACTACTCAACCTTCCTTTTCCCAAGCTGGCTTTTGTCTAAATCAGCGTAGGCTGAGGCTCTCTTAAATCAATGGTGATTCATCTGAAATTGCTTCAGTGTGTAAGTCAGAGTAATGTCAAAGTGTGTGCCAGTTTAATCTACACCCTAGGAGTGATTAGAGCATTCGAAGTATTCTAATCAGAATCCGCACTCCATGAATGGTTAATTAGCATTTGAAAGACTGTTCAGGAACCCACACTAGAGAAATGACTGACTGCAGCATTTCAAATATTGCTCTCTAAATCTGCAGTAGAGTTTGTTAATTAGCATAAGAGATATCTGGAACAATGTTTCTCTGGAGAATTAATGGTGTTTGAGATATGCGGTTGGCTGGAAATATTGTACAGGTATTTTAGCTCTCGTGTGAAGAGTATTAAGGATCTGGTAATAAATGTTTGTATGTGAAGCAGAATTCAGTACAAATTTTGCTTTCTTCACAGTGTATCAGGTAGCAAGGTCGTGAGGCAGGAGATCTACAGCTTTTACTTCAATCTTTGGAGGCATCAAGAGTCATCAAAGAGAGGGTGACAATTACAGACAGGCTAAATTGGCTTAGGTCAATTTGTGACAGGGCATCCGTTTTATTCTTAAAACTTGACAGAAGAAATTACTACAAAAGCTGCTTTGATCATTTCTTTCCCTGTGTTTGATACCATATTTTGTCACGATCTTCCTCCTAGTTTTAACCCCCAATCTCATCTGTTATCATTTAGATAGGGTTCCACTGAATATATAAGGAGAAATGAACTAGCCCCAACCAATGTATGTTTCCAGTAGAGTTAGTTTAAAAAAAAATCAATCAATCAATCGATCAATCAATCAATCCATGGTCAAAGACACTTGTTTTAGGGAGCAGTTAGAAGGTGGTATTGTTCTCTGGTTGGGTAACGAGAGCTGGAAGGCTGTTCGGCCATCTTAGCAGACACTATTGGTAGCCTAAAACGCAGTCATCATTTTTGGTGCGCAAGGAACTTCTGCTATGTTAGCTCCACTCTTCTGTCAGTTTATTAGAAGGAGAATAGGTGATAGCGGAGTTGAGATGATGTTATTTTTAAGACACATGTTGTTTCATAGAGACAAGTACCTACATTAAAAATGAATTTGTACCATACCTTCAAAAACTGGATTTGTACTGCTTTGAAACCTGCATCCAGTACTCAACAATTGTCCTTAAGACCATGCAAGATCTGGCTTTAGGGAATCTCTGGACCTGGCCTCCTCTCCTTTCTCCTCATTTACTCTTCTCTGACTCACTGGCCTCCCTGCTACTCCTCCAACGTGCTCGCTGCGCCCCCACTTGGGGCCTTCCCGCTCCCGTTGCCTGAAATGTTCTCCACCTCTCTGAGGGCCTCCTCCCTTTCTTCCTCAGGTCTCTGCTCAGATGTCATGGACACCAGATAGGCCCCCCTCACGACCTTATCTAAAGTATTAGCCTCCATCACTCTCCAGCCTCCCGACCTGCTTCATTTTCTTCACCACACTTATCCTTCATATTATTTATCTGTTTATCTTCTGTCTCCTTAGAAACTAAGATCACGAAGGCAGACAATTTGTCTCATTCTGCTATGGTGCCTAGCTCAGAGTGTCAAATATGTAGTTATTCAAGGAGTGGCTCTTGCCATGTTAACACTCCCATACCTACGTTGCTATTAACTTTTAAAGTTGTAAAATAGAACACAAATGCTGAAAATGACACAGGACACTGAATTACAATTACAGTCTAATCCAGTTATTATAAAGTAAACACCTTGGTAACTATCACTTCAGGTCAAGACATCAGCTTTCCTATTTTTCCAGCCACAACCTCCTGGTTCCACCTGCAAGCAACTGCTATCTTGATTTTTAACAGTAATTACATCCTTGTGTTTCTTCACAGTTTTAATTTGCCTCCTTAATGTTTTAGGTGAGTCTTGCCTATATTTTTGGTTTGATAGTCTTTTCATTTTCTATATTATAGATTATATATATCTATATATTTACCTTCCATTCCTTTCTTTTTCTTATAGTTTCTTCTCTGAAGAACTCAGGTTGTTTTACCCATAGAGTTTCCTACATTCTGAATTTTGCCGGTTGTTCACTTAATTTAGTTTAGGGCTCCATTGAGTGCAGTTTTCAGTCAACCAACTCCACAGTCTCTTCTTATTGCATCTACTGTTTAACCAGGTGCATCTAGTTGGAATCCGGTCAGTGCAATCACATAGGAACATTTGGCCTGATCTAAAGGCCTCCTTCTACCAGCCTTATATTCATTCCCACACATAATATCATGATTTCTGCAAATATTTATTAGCACAACATTGCAATTAGTTTGGCCTTACCTCCCAGGATCTGACTCTGTACTTCTCCTTTGAAGGCTTGCTGGAATCTGACTTTATTTAAAGGTCTAGGGTCAGTAGTGTGCTACTCAATCAGCTCTCAGAAAAACCTGATTCATAGCACTTGCTGGTGGTGTAAGCACTCACCATGGCCGTTTTCAAGCCACCAACCTAAGTCTCTGTATTTGGACTTGGGGAGAGCTCTCAGGAGCTGGTAGGAACTCCTACCATTGTCTGGGCAAATAAGGGGGCAAAAGGAGAGGGGCACGAGATGAAGTGTTACCTTTGGAAAGCTAACTTGCTACTATGTCACATGAGGTTCTTACAAAGTCTTTAAGCAAGGCAGGAGTAACTGCAGCCAAGAGAAGAGAGACTTGCATTACTATGGTTGGTAGCCTTAAGAGTGGCCCTAGTGTTTTCTACCTCTTGGTATTCACACCCTCTGTAATCCCTGCTCCTTGTGCGCAGGTGGGTGTAGTAGGAGTTTACAATAAAATATGGGAAAAGCAATGGAATGTCACTTGCCTCTTTTGAGATTAGGATACAAAAAGATGATGATTTCTGTCATGGGCATCCTTTTCCATTCTTGCTCGCTTGCTCTGAGGGAAGCCAACTGCCATGCTGTGAGCTGCTGTTGGAGAGGCCCACATGGCACGAAGTCTGTCTCTGGCCAACAGCCAGTGAGAACCTGGGGCTTCCCAGTAGTTGTGTGAGTGGGTTTGGAAGTGGATCCTTTGCCAGTGAGGACTTGAGGTGACTAGAGCCCCAGCTAAAGGTGGATAGCCTCTTGGGGGAGACCCCCAGCTCTGCTGAGTCCACATTCCTGACCTTCAAGAGCTGTGAAATAATCAATGTTAGTTATTTTAAGTAATTAAGTTTTGGGTAATCTGCCCCAGTTGATAACGGATGCAACTGCTAGACGAGATTTAGTAAGTTCAGAGTCATCTAAATCCTTCTGATGATCCTATTCTGGTTCTTAAGTCTCAGTCTTTCCAATCAATATCCTATCTTTCACAAAAAGAGCCTGATGAGCCTCTGAATTAAACTGAAATTGTAATTCTGTACTCCTCAGGGTCATACTCTGATTGATTTTCAGGTACGTGACACCTGTGTTTAAAGACAGAAGAGATTTGTTTAGACCAGGCAGAGAAGACTCCTGGTTTTCTGACCATGTTTTAAAATGAAAATTTAAAAAAAATTTAAAAAATTCAATGAAAATTAAAAATCTTTTTCTAAGCCCTTCATTGGGTTGCATTACCCCCTTTAACTGCCAAGCAATCTGGTGAAGCTGTGCCTGCCTTTGGCACTTCATTCTAAGAAACCACAGGTGACAACTTAAGCAATCATTTGCTACTGCATGAACTATAAATGTCCCATTTTTTATAGTCTCCAGATAATCCCTGAATTCAGTGCAATCAGATCAGATCATCAATTACACATTTCTGCCCCAGAGGGTCTATTCCCTGCAACTGTTCTGGGTATCTGTGCCAGGCCTGGTTTAATGCAGGCATTTTAAATACCAGTCTACATATTTTAAGCAGAAAGAGATAGAACACAGGGAATAAACTCCTCAGAAGGCCTGATGTATTAGAAGTCAGGAGGCGCTGATGGAACAATTGAGTTCAAAATTACAATAGCACACTGCCCTCTCTGCCTCTAGGTGCCGGTAATGACCCCAATGCCCTTCAGGCCTAGAGAGCCAACTGTCACTGCAAATACCGTTTACCCCTTTTTAATAGTGTCTTTATTAGAACTTTGCTCAGATTTTCCCAGTTTGAGCGCGCTATTTCCTACTGATTTATAAATCGAATCTTTTAGCTATTCTAACATGCCAACTTTTCTTCAATATTACAAATGCTTTATTTTTTTTAAAGATTTTATTTATTTATTTGACAGAGGGAGAGTTCACAAGCAGGGGGAATGACAGGCAGAGTGAGAAGCAGGCTCCCCACTGAGCAGAGAGCCCAGTGCGAGGCTCCATCCCCGGACCCTGCGATCATGACCTGAAGCTGATGTTTAACTGACTGAGCCACCCAGGCGCTCCATTATAAATGCTTTAAAAGGTAACTGTACCAAGTCAAACCTGTTGCTTACAAATATTTATTCTTGGACCTAACACAAAAGTATGAGTATCCTTTCTGGAGGTAAAATACTTTTACTCATGAAGACTGTGACATATGGCTGCATACATGGTTCCCCAAACAACTCTGGGGGCAACATTCATATCATCCACGACCTACGAGATAGACCCTAGGGTTGGGCAGTAAGCGTCCAGCACAATTGCATGTGGCGACCGTGTCCCTGTCAGGGAAGCATCTCTACTAATCCAACAATATGGAGGTGATCCTTTTAATCAGATTCAGGTAAAAAAAAAAGAAAATCCCAGCTCGCTGAGGCTGCTGACTGGCCAGAGAATTTTTGGCTTGGTCCTAGGTTTGATTCTCTCCTTGCCACTAACCAGAATGAGATTTTTATTTTTTGGTTCCATGCCTTCCGGGTAGTGTGTCCTCATAATACACATGTCCTAGATTCACATTAGACATTATCTTAATTCTGTCTGACTTGGGCCTCAAAATCCAAACTCAAGTTAGTTTACCACTTGATTGAATTAAACTAATCTATTTAATGGCTGCTTCTTCTCAGTCTTTCTGTCTGGCAGGCCACAGCCTGAAAGCTGTCTAAGTGTCCTTGGGTTGAATCCCGGACCTCTCTGTCTGTGGTGACAGAAAAAGAGGTGGGCAGAGGTCTGGCTTAGAGAAATGAGATTTTAAAGTGGTGTGTGTGTGTGTGTGTGTGTGTGTGTTTCCACAAGGAAAACTGTATTTTTTTTTCAGTTTTATTTAGGTATAATTGATAAATAACCTTTAATATATTTAAAGTGTATGTCATGGTAATTTGATATGTGTTGTGAAAGGATCCCCCCATCTAGTTAATTAACACATCCATCATCTCACGTATTTTATTTATTTTTTTAGTGATAGAGTTTATATTCCCTTCTTAGCAAATTATATAACACAGTGTTATCCACTATAATCACCATGTTTTATGTAAGAGCCTCAGACCTTATTCATCTTATAGCTCAAGGTTTGTCCCCTTTTGTCAGCCTCTCCCTATCTCCCCATTTCCCAGCTTCTGGGCCTACTTTTCTGCTCTCTGATTCTAAGAGTTCTACTTTTTCTTTTTATTTATTTATTTGAGAGAGAACACGTGTGCACAAGTGGGGAGAGGGGCAGAGGGGGACAGAGAGAGAGAGAGAATCTCAAGCAGACTCTCTACTTGAGCCTGAGGCAGAGCTCCATCTCTTGACCTTGAGCTGAAACCAAAGGACACAACTGATTGAGCCACCCAGGTGCCCCACCTTTTTTTTTTTTTTTAATTCCACATATAAGTGATCTATGCAGTATTTGTTTTTCTCTCTCTGGCTTCTTTCACTTAACATAATGCCCTCAAGTCCCATTCACATTGTTGCAAATGGCGGGATTTCTTTCTTTCTCATGGTTTTTATCCATTCATCCTTTCATAGGCACTTATGTTGTTTCCATATGTTGGCTATTGTGAATAATGCTACCATGGACATGAGAGGACAGATATCTCCTCAAAATCCTATTTTCATTTCCTTGGGATAAATACCCAGAAGTGAGATTGCTGGATCATATGGTAGTTCTGTTTTTAATTTTTTTGAGGAACACCCCTTCTGTTTTCCACCAATTTACATTCCCACAAACAGTGCACAAGGATTCCCTTTTCTCCACATCCTTACTGAAAGATTTTTAAAGAGGAGGCAGTCTTGACATAGTGTTTTAAAAAGATCTCTCTGGCTGAGTTACAAAAATGAATTGGAGGGGTCACATGGGAATGTCTGGAGATGAGTTAAAAGCCTATTTGTCAGGTCAGTATGGAGATGGAATGGCTTGGATTAGTGACAATGGGAAATAGGGACAGGTAGATGGATTGGAGAAGGATTTTGGAAATAAAATTTACAGGATTTGGTAGTGGCTGGATGTAGGGAGTAAGGAAAAGGTAGATACAAAAAAAGATCCTGGAGATAATTGGTGGATTGTGGTGATGTGTATTGAGACACACGGCGCATTGGTAGTAGGGATGGTAAGGCATGGGAGGGGAGAGATTAGGGAGCATGGAAGGACAAGTGCAGTTTGCTGTGTCTGTAAGAAAAGCATTCGAGGGCTGATGTTGAACAAGCATTAGATGTGTAGTTTGAGAGGTTGCTAATGGTAACTGGAGCAGACGTGAAGTTCTTAATTTTTTTTAATGCAGTCTTTGGTGAGGGGTAGAAGAAAAGAAGGTAAAACAAAAGGTAGAACTATCATTTATCTATCTATCCGTGCTACAGTCATTAAAAGTATACTTACTCAGGGCTTTGCTTACATCAAATATTCTAGGTGCTGAGTAAAGTGGTGAACAGGCCAAGTCCCTACACTCAAAGTTTCTGCTCTCAGTGGAAATAAATTCAGAATGTTGAGATTAAATGGCCAATGTCACCTTCAGAGAGAAATAAGCAGATCAAATTTAGTTTTATTTTATCTTTTAAGACATGCCACATTTATTTTGCTTTTTTCCATTATTTTGTTGAACTTTTTCTAAGTGCTCTATTGGCTAAAAGTTCTGAAGTTTGTTAGTTAATTTCCATAAGATGTTTATATTTGTATATCCAGAAATGCCAATTGAGTATTTTTCTTTTATATATTCTTTCCTGAACTGTATTAGCATCAAAAGATCACAAGGAGAAGCTTTTTTTGGTATGCGTGTAAAATAACTTCATAACCCCAAATATACTACTGAGATATACTTCATACAGCAGTTTACAAATGTAATTTTTAAAAATATTCCATTAAACTCTGTCCCAAAATTTGGATACATAAAGCTAAATTCTATGGAAAAGTGTTGCCTCTTTAAAAATCTATCCAGCTTTAGTTGAAACAAAATAAATGAATCCATGATCCCATCTGTGTATCTCCCCCAGACTTTGAGTCTTTCAATGTGATAATGCTATATGGTTTCCTGGTGCTGATAATATTAATTGTTAGCTATTAAATTGTTAATAAGAGTTGGGTGGGGAGAGATTCATCCTGCCCAGGCAAATAAATGAAAATGATAAGTAAACATTTATTGAGTACTCAGGTGTACTAGGCCTTGGGCTACAAAGATAAAAAGCCTTAAAAGCTCTTAATTCAGAGACAGGTTCTTTCCTTGGTATCTGTTCAGCAAACATATATGGGTTCTCATGTGTTACCTAGTGCATACGGCTGGAAACGCCAATATTTACCCATTCCTGCTTGTTTTGGGGACACCGCTTACCTTTTCCTGTTGGCACAGTTCTGAGAAGTGAAGTGTCATATTCACAAATTTCCTAATATTTTGGATAACAGATGTTTGATCATTGTATCACTCAGCATTCACTTGAGAAAACGGAAGTTGTTCTTTGTATTTTAATATAGGGAGTTAGAGGTTTCACACCTGTCAGATGGGACAGGGAAGGGCAGGTCGAAAGGCCAGCAGCCAGCCCCCTCAGCCAGCAGCACTGCAGTGGGTGGTCCTCAGAAGCGTGAAAGACAGGACTGCGCGCTTCTCATCCACCATCTGCTTAGCATCTGCCTGCAGCTTCCCCTAGAGGACAGTGGCCTCTCCTCTCCTCTGCAATCTCCCCAAGGGCCCCGTCCCAATTCTCCTGGCCCCATTCTTTCAGGCTTGACAAGGTTCACGAATGAATTCAACTTTCATTGTTATCCAGCCAACGATAGGATCACATTTTGGGTTTAATTTTCGGGATATTTCAACCCTGCAGCTACAAGAAATAAAAGGTTCTTTCAGGACAGTCTTAAAGACTTTTTGGTTCTCCGACTATAGTGGAGAGTTTTGAAGACTTTCCTTCTGTGAGCTGCAGTGCTATGTATCCAGTCAGCTCCATGGTCTTTGTCATCAAACTTTCTACTAGAACATTCTATTGCAACAGTCATGTGGTTGTTTTAGTACTTAGCTTCTTATAGGCACATCATTCAAGGCAACTGGAGGTGGAAATTTAAGGAATTATTTTGCCACTGCATGGTATACACCAAAAAGTCTCACTTTCTCCTAGCAGGGAGGTTCTTACTTCCTTTAACTTCATTTCGCATCATAGAACAGAGTCCGAATTTTCTTCTTTGAGGTTCTGTTTTCCTGATGCTGCTGTTATATGAAATGTTCTCAGAGTTTGGTCATTAAAGCAGAAGTCACTCTGTATATTTCAAGCTTGAAGGGTTTTAATGCAGGGAATTAAGGACTCATAAACCATGGGAAAGGCTAGGGGATCAGAATCAGAGAAGCCATTTCTGAAAGTCTCACCCTGAAACACTGAAGTGGGTGGAGCTCACTCCGAAAGGTGTACTCTGCAAAGAAATTAATTGTGGGGCTCCTGGATGGCTCAGCTGGTTAAGTGGCTGACTCTGGGTTATTGGATTCAGCTCAGGTCATGATCTCAGGGTCCTGGGATTGAGCCTCAAGAGGGCTCTGTGCTCAGCGGGGAGTCTGCTCAAGATGCTTTTTTTCTCTCCCTCTGCTCCTCCCCCTCTCATGCTCTCTCTCTCACTCAAATAAATAAATAAGTAAAATCTTAAAAAAAAAAAGAAATTGATTAATTACTCTGCAAAATAATGGAATGAAAAAGGCAGCAAGCGGGGAAAGAAGGGAAGAGGGCTGGAACTAAGGGTAAAAATGAGAAGTTGAAAACACGTTTTGACTTGAAACTAGTTGGTGCCAGATTGTTAAAAGCCTTCAATTCCACATAAATGAATTGCCTGAGGTAGAGCTAGTTAATGGCACAGCATGGACCAGACATCTTTCTAGAAAACCACACTGCCTCTATAAAAACCAAAATTTTTATCCCAAACACTTTCACTGTGGAATAACAGCTTGTGATATTAAACAGAGTCTGCAACTCTTTTGCTAGCATCTGTAATTCTCATAAGCTGTCCACTGAATACCCAGGGTAATATGTATTTTAAATAAGTAATTAAATATTTACTTGCCAAATAGGAAACATTTTACGGTTCAGTTTCAGAGAAAGCGTAGGGGAAAATAGCCAGGCCCGCAATATCATTTTAAACATTGTAAGAGAAAACAAAGTAATGTTTCATGCTTGGCTACATTTGGTGTTTTGTATGAAACAACGAAAGTTTCTTGAATCTATTGTTATTCCTTTGAATTGATAAATCTCCATCATTGCATCCAGCTGACATTTTTATGTAGAACAGGGAAATGTAGGATTTTCTTAGTTTCTGGAAACCAGCAAAGCCTGAATTTTGCAAGTTGGTGAGATTTAACGTGTTACAGTTCAGTGGTGCTTTGCTTGCGTTGTGTAACTTGAGAGGTAATCCACCCCAAAGAACACAGACAAGAAAGAAATGGAGACGTTGGGAATGTGTTTTCTTTTCCTCATTTTCTGTTTCTGACAATGAGCGGTTCTGGCCCCTGCTAGATGTGTCTGGAACTTCTGCGATGGCCAGGCTTGCAAGGCTTCTGTATTAGAAGCGAGTCCTTATGTTGCAGTAAGTAGATTGCCGAGCAAGCCCTGTGATAGCTGTTATTCCCCTTTTTCTAACTTGCTTTTCTAGGGATTTCCCATTCCATCTTTTTCAGACATTTAACTCGACTCTGCTGCTACAGATCTCCGTGATCTTGGAGCCATCTTTCTAAACCTTTGGTCAGTTCTTCCTTGGCATCCTTGTTTGTCTAAGGTTTGGGCATGTAGATTAAATGACTGATTAGAATCCTTCATCTCTATTAGTATCCTGCCTCCCCTACTACGGCCTCATGGTGAACCCACTCTACCTCTCCGCTTGAATTTGGGCTTGGCCGTGAGACTTGTTTTAGCCAACGGGATGTCAGCAGAGGTGATGCAAGCAGAGGCTTGCACTCTGCATGTGTGGTTAGGTTTGCCTTCTGCTACTCATGTCAGTGCCACGAAGAGAATGTGTGCCAGCTCCCCCCCCACCACGTTGTGGGGAGAATGAGTAGGACAGCCCTGGACCCAGCTTGCACTTGGAGTGAAGCCTGATCAAACTCAGCTCACACTAGCCGACCCCAGTTGGCCCACACACGTGCATGTGATGGCTGTTTTAAGCTACTAAATTTGTGGTGTTTTATCCCACAGCATTGTAATAAATGCTGGCTGCTACTGTCGGCAATGTCAGGATGTACAGGAGAAAAGGCAAGAGAAGATAGCAAGAAGGAACAAACTGTCCTCAACATCTGCTCTCTTCTTTTCATTGGCAGGCTGGTTTTATCATTAAGTCAGGCAGCAGCCCACTGGTGATTGAACACAGCATTCGACTAATGGTTTTACCATTTGTTACTTTGGACTAAAATTTTTGAATCTGAAACGTGAAGAGAATAGTGAGTATCTCTTCGGACTCATGGGAGCATATAAACAATGTGAAGCTCTTGGGTTCAATATTGTCCTCCTCCTCCCTAGCGGTCGTAGCAGCAGCAAAAGTAAGAGCAACACTACACTCATCTTTGATGGCTTCCTACCTTTCAGCTCTGCCACGACCTGTGTGCCATTTTCTCATGGGGCGCTCGTAACTTTGGTGAAGAAATACCATGATAAAGGAAGGTACTCCTGGAATAGCTGTTTGAGATTATCTCTGAAATTTAAGATTAGTTTTCCTTTATTTTAGTCCTGGCCCATGTTTCTATTTGCCCTGAGTTTAGATAAAAAAGAAAGATAGGAAACGCTTTGGCAAGGATCCTCTTTATCCAAAGGAGAGAGGTTTTGAACCACGTATGCCAGAATAATGAAGTTCTGAAGGGAGGTGAACAAAGTTCGTGACAAAATTATTAAGGACAGAGTTGTGTAGTGAGATAAAGATTTAGATCTGTGTTCACGACTCACTGGGGAATATCAGTGGCATGTCATACTGTATATCTTTAAAAGTACATGGAAACAGGGGCGCCTGGGTGGCACAGCAGTTTAGCGTCTGCCTTCGGCTCAGGGCGTGATCCCGGCGTTATGGGATCGAGCCCCACAAGGCTCCTCCGCTATGAGCCTGCTTCTTCCTCTCCCACTCCCCCTGCTTGTGTTCCCTCTCTCACTGGCTGTCTCTATCTCTGTCAAATAAATAAATAAAATTAAAAAAAATCTTTAAAAAAATACAAAAAAATAAAAAAAAACCAAAAAAAATAAAAGTACATGGAAACATTACTCTTTTCCCTGGTTTCCCTAATATTAGTAACAGTAAAAAGCCACGGGAAACCTGCAAAGGGAAACCTTCTCCAGAAGTAAGGGGCTGAGAGAGAACGTGGGTTCTGTGGTGAGTGGGAAGCACACTCCCACATAACATCTGCATCATAGGAGATATGACTCCTTTTGTCTATTTCCCTTCTACCTTCCTTTTCTACCAAGGAGAATGGCCCAGACCTTAAGAGCACTCACCAAGGAATTAGAATATGAGAGTTACCTCTTCCAATGCTGTTGCACTGGGGAAATGAATTTTGTTTCCAAACTACTAACTTAGAAGTTTCCTACTTGCCTTTACTATCATTCTTTGAAAATTGGGAGCTGTCAAGTACTTTGAGGGAGTTTGGCTTGGGATGACCAAGAAAAAGCTGCAGACTGTCCTTATATCAAGGGAAAACATTCAGACCTGTGAGGTCTGTCCAGAAAAGTATGTCCATTTTTTTTTGAGGGACTAAAGAATCCCCTAGGAGTGAGTTTACTCCTTAGTACCTTTAGGTCAACCTAGAAAGGCAGAACTGAGGGGCTGTTTCCAAACACTTTGTTGTTTCCTCAGCTCGTCCTTAGTCCAATCCTTATAGACTGAGTGGGATCCAGTGATGATGGTACGTCATCGGTAAAATCTGAAAGCTATTTTACAAAAACTCTGTTGGACCCTAGGGTTCCAGGATCAATGTCTTGGTACTTCATATCACTTTCCCAAATCAGCTTTGGCATTGAAGGGGCTCCACCACGACATTGGTGGGGGACAGTGCATGGAGGCTGTGGTAGCAGTGGCTGGTGGGAGACTGTGGTACCTGGAGGACTCTAGGAGGTGAGGGGATAGGTTGTCAGGGAGTTAGCGCAGGGGTGAGAAACCGGGCAGTCTCAGGGCAGCTAAGCGGCTCATGCAGTCCCTTTGTTTGTGGCAGGTGGGATTCTTTGGGAGGCTGGAGTCCCCCATGCGGAGGCAGAAAAGAGCAAGTAAAAATGGAATACATTTGAGAGCCAAGCACTTTAGAGAGATTATGTCATTTCATCCTCGCAACAACCTTATGAATTGCATTCTAATTTGTCCCCATTTTCCAGATAAGACTCTTGAGGAAGATGTAATTTCAGTACATTGTCCGAGGTCACTTGGCCATCACGTGAAGGATGCAGGTTTGAAACTCAAGCAGTCGGACACCAGAGCCCTTGCTTTTCCAGTCATTTCCTCAGCAGGGCCCTCATATTTGTGAGGGCTGGAAGAACTAGGGGCACTACTCTGTTTGCACAGTTTGCTTGCTCCGACACAGCTTCCAGGGCTGGAAATCCCCAGTTTCACATTAGAGCTCTGAGGCGGAATCAAGAATGTTCCCAGCAAAATGTACACATGTGTTAACAGTAACTACCACCAAGGGTATTACAAGTATCCTGCGGTTGATCGTTTTTAAAAGACATTTTCTTCAGGGATAAGCATTACACTGAGGCATATATTAACACCGACAAAAAACCTGTTTCGCATCTGGTTTTTTTTTTTTTTTTTTTTTTGACTGTGAAAGTCTTAGAACACTAAACACAACTTCCCTATCCTGAAATTTTTTCCGGGTGGCAAGATATCTGTGGGTTAGGGAGTAGGCAGAGAATTGATTAACCTCTTGAGTTAATAAAATGCGATGTGGGGGAAAAACAAAACATTGATCCTACTTCTGTAAGGTGGTGCCATCCACCTAAAGAAGGCTGAAACGGAAATACGACCCATTGAACTTAATTTATATATTATCTTTCTTCTGAAGAATTAAAAATGGCTTCACAGAGTCCTCATCGTCACAGATTGCTTTGAAATGTAGCTATCTCTTCATTTCCGTTTTTAGTCAGTAAACATTTTTGAACAACCATGTTACCTTGAGAGTCACTGTGCGAGATACCGCGGGCAGGAAAGTGAAAACACTCCATCACCGACTACTGGCTTCTAGAACCGCCATCTAGTGGAAGAAAGGTGGAAGGGCAGGTAATTATGCAGGCACAATGTAGATAGGCACAGAACAATGTTACTGATTTGCACAGGGTATTATCGAATTACACTCATCTCTAGGGATGAGCACGTAAGGAGTAAGAAGGTGGTTCTTAAGAATGGGACTCCTTTTTAGAGTGCTGCAGGATACACCAGTCAGCCAAGCAAAGGAGTGGCGTGGCTGTGGGAGGCAGTAGTCCATCGAGGCACAACCCACTGAGGAAGCCGAGGGTGAGGCAGTGGTGGTGGGTGAACCACAGCTGTGAAGAGTTGCTGGAACTTACGCTGGGGAGGATAAGGCTAGAATGGCAGTCAGAGGCCTGCTCCCACGTGGCCTTGCCTACCATGCTGGACTCTGTGGACTGGAGCCAGTGTGAGGCAAAATTCTCACTGCTTTGAGGATGTATAGTTTTTCACAAAGCGGAATTTATTCAATGGAGGCGACCGTTTTTCTGAGATGACATTGTGTGTGTAGGTTTAAGTTATCTTTTTCTTTTATCAAAGGATTTTGATAGATTTTTTTTTTAGTTGTCCATCTTAGCATGTAAATGTGGCACCTTCATTTCTAAGTTTCTAATATTAAAAAAAAAATGATCTTAGTCTGCACGTTGACTGGTCTGAGAACCATTGCCCGCGGACAAGGAAGGCTTTGAAGGGATTTAGCCATGGGATGCCAGAGCTCAATTTACATTTTAAACAACTTCTTCAGCTGTGTGAAGAGAGAATTTGTGGGAGTTAAAACCAGAAGTTGGAAGACCGGTTATGAGGTTAATGACCTAAGCTAAGTTGTAGAGTCCACTTTTAGGCAACAGGCTTGAGCAATGGAAACTTGATCCAGGCAAAAAGGGGCCACAGTGACCCCAAATCCTTGGCTGAATCCAGACAGGCCCATCCCGAGACCCTCAAGATATCCATAGGCCCTCACTGACCAATGGGTTACTTACAACCAGGCACAGTTACCAAAAAAGGGAAAATTCCATACCTCCTGTGCCCATACCTCCCCACCTCCTCCCTTTAAATACAGCCTCCACCCACTACCTCCTTGCAGACAGCCTCTCCTCTGCTGTCCTGCCCTCAGCTCCCTTGCAGCATATTCAGTAAATTTCTATCTCCTTTGTTCTGCCTCGGGTGGATCCTTCCACTGCTTGCGCCACCAGCTTCCACCTGATCAGGTCAGAGCCCCACATTTTAGGGGCCCCCATCTGATAGGCAGAGATAGCACATAAGTTGAAAGATAATGAAGGCCTGACTTAGGGCTGAAGCACCAGGGCTGATGGGGACTAGGATCATTGAATAGTCATCATTAAAATATATTAATATGATAACATCAGCAGGACTTGGGGACTGGAAACAGGAATGAGGGAGAGGGCTGAATATCCCCATTCTATTCCATACTGCATCACTGTGGTAGAGTGAGTGTCCTCTTGTTCTTCAGGGGCTCAGGGGCAAATGGAGTGGTATGCTTCCATTTATCTCTGTCCAGTACAACAGGCAGAAAGATGGAGGAAGCCGGCAAAGTTACCTTCATGTAAGATCAGTTGCTTTTCAAACCACTTTGGAAAAAACCTCCCCAGGCCTGAGCTTTAGGTTGGATGTGAATAGATGTTCTTTATGAGAAGGGCCTGGCAGGCAGCAAGGTAGTGTGGGGTGGGTGTTGAAAGGTCAGGCAAATAGGAAGACATTATGAAAGCCCAGCAATGGGCAAGGACAGATGTGATTCATGTGTGTGATGCTTGCCCTGGTTCTTTATATCAGCAATGCAAGCACTGAAGTCTTCTCCTTTCTCCTCACTGTATTGGTCATGTTTTTAAATATTTTTTCTTTATTTTATGATGCTTGACATCTTGGGGTCTTGCAAATCCTAAAGAGACTGCCCCTCCTGCGCCTAGCTAATTCTTAGACACGCCAGTGAGCCTTTCATATGCAAGCCAGCCAGTCTGAAGGCAATATCACCAATTACTTCCTTTATTTAACTCTCACACATCAAGCCAATATTTTCCCTGCCCTAAATCACCTCAGTGCCAGCTACCACTATCAGAGACCAGCCCAGAGCCCAGAACCCACTGAAATTATTAAACCTTTTAAACCTAAGCTTGTTCAAACTTGCGTACCTTACATTATCCATTCCTTCCTGTAGAAATGCCATTAAATGCTGTGGCCCATGCTTTCTCCTCACTCCCTCTGCTTCCTGACTGGCATAGCAGGCCCCCTCATCTTGGGTAAGTAATAAGCTTTTCTTTAAAGGACAATTGTCTCTATGTCTGTTACATTAATTGATCAAAATAAATCTTGGGCATATTTTAACACACATTTTCTTTTTTTTAATTATTATTTTGATGTAAAGCTTGATGATTCATTAGTTGCATATAACACACAGTGCATCATGCAATACGTGCCCTCTCCTTACTACCTATCACCAGCCTATCCCATTCCCCCACCCCCCTCCCCTCTGAAGCTCTCAGTTTGTTTCTCAGAGTCCATGGTCTCTCATGCTTCATTCCCCCTTCTGATTAACCCCCCTTTCTTTATCCCTTTCTTCCCCTACCAATCTTCCTAGTTCTTATGTTCCATAGATGAGAGAAATCATATGATAATTGTCTTTCTCTGCTTGACTTATTTCACTTAGCATTATCTCCTCCAGTGCCGTCCATGTTGCAGCAAATGTTGAGAAATCATTCTTTTTGATAGCTGAGTAATATCCCATTGTATATATGGACCACAGCTTCTTAATCCAGTCATCTGTTGAAGGGCATCTCGGCTCCTTCCATGATTTAGCTATTGTGGACAATGCTGCTATGAACATTGGGGTGCATATGGCCCTTCTCTTCACTACGTCTGTATCTTTGGGGTAAACACCCAGTAGTGCAATGGCTGGGTCATAGGGTAGCTCAATTTTTAACTTTTTAAGGGACCTCCACACTGTTTTCCAGAGTGGCTGTACCAACTTGCATTCCCACCAACAATGTAGGAGGGATCCTCTTTCTCCACATCCTCTCCAGCAATTTTGTTGTTTCTTGCCTTGTCAATTTTTGCCATTCATACCAGCGTAAGGTGGTATCTTAGTGTGGTTTTGATTTGAATTTCCCTGATGGCTAATGATTTTGAACATTTTTTCATGTGTCTGTTAGCCATTTGTATGTCTTCATTGGAAAAGTGTCTGTTCATATCTTCTGCCCATTTTATGATTTGTTTATTTGTTTCTCGTGTATTGAGTTTGAGAAGTTCTTTGTAGATCTTGGATACCAGTCCTTTATCTGTGGTGTCCTTTGCAAATATATTCTCCCATTCCGTGGGCTGTCTCTTAGTTTTTTTGACTGTTTCCTTGGCTGTGCAGAAGCTTTTTATCTTGATGAAGTCCCACAAGTTCATTTGATCTTTTGTTTCTCTTGCCTTTGGTGGTGTTGTCATGAACAAGGTTGCTGGGC
>NC_048232.1:39099397-39126030 GCF_002007445.2 Ailuropoda melanoleuca
TTCCATTGGTCTATGTGTCTGTTTTTGTGCCAGTACCATGCTGTCTTTGTGATCACAGCTTTGTAGTACAGCTTGAAATCCGGCATTGTGAAGCCCCCAGCTTTGTTTTTCCTTTTCAGCAATTTCTTGGCAATTCGGGGCCTTTTCTGGTTCCATACAAATTTAAGGACTATTTGTTCCAGTTCTTTGAAAAATGTCCTCGGTATTTTGATCGGGATAGCATTGAAAGTGTAGATTGCTCTGGGTAGTATGGACATTTTAACTATGTTAATTCTTCCAATCCATGAGCATGGAATATTTTTCCATCTTTTTATGTCTTCCTCAATATCTTTCAAAAGTGATCTATAGTTTCTAGGATATAGGTCCTTTACGTCTCTGGTTAAGTTAATTCCAAGGTAACGCATGGTTTTTGGTGTTATTGTAAATGGGATGGATTCCCTAATTTCTCTTTCTTCAGTCTCATTGTTCGTGTATAGAAATGCAACTGATTTCTGAGCATTGATTTTGTATCCTGTCACATTACTGAACTGCTCTATAACTTCTAGTAGTTTGGGAGTGGATTCTTTGGGGTTTTCCATATAGAGTATCATGTCATCTGCAAAGAGAGACAGTTTGACTTCTTCTTTGCCGATTTGGATACCTTTGATCCCTTTTTGTCTTCTGATTGCTGTTGCAAGGACTTCTAGTACTATGTTGAATAATAGTGGCGAGAGTGGGCATCCTTGTCGTGTTCCTGATCTTAAGGGAAAGGCTTCCAGCTTTTCCCCATTGAGAATAATGCTTGCAGTAGGCTTTTCATAGATGGCTTTTATGAGATTGAGAAATGTACCCTCTATTCCTACACTCTGAAGGGTTTTAATCAGGAAAGGATGCTGTATTTTGTCATATGCTTTTTCTGCATCTATTGAGAGGATTGTATGATTTTTGGCTTTTTTCTTGTTGATAAAATCTATTAAATTGATTGATTTGCGAGTGTTGAACCATGCTTGCATCCCAGGTATGAATCCCACTTGGTCATGATGGATAATCCTTTTAATGTACTGTTGGATTCTATTAGCAAGGATCTTGTTGAGGATTTTGGCATCCATATTCATTAGAGAAATCGGTCTGTAATTCTCCTTTTTGAGGGGGTCTTTGCCTGGTTTGGGGATCAAGGTAATATTAGCCTCATAGAATGAGTTTGGTAGCTTTCCTTCTGTTTCTATTTTTTGAAATAGCTTTAGGAGAATAGGTATTATTTCTTCTTTGAATGTTTGGTAGAATTCCCCAGGAAAACCGTCTGGGCCTGGAGTTTTATTATTTGGAAGGTTGTTTATCACTGACTCAATTTCTTCATAGTTAATTGGCCTATTTAAGAAATCTATTTCTTCCTGTTTCAGTCTTGGTAGTTTATAGGTTTCCAGGAAGGCCTCCATCTCTTCCAGATTGTTTAGTTTTTTGGCATATAGCTGTTGATAAAAGTTTCTAATAATCCTTGCAATTTCAATGGTGCTGGTCGTGACCTCTCCCTTTTCAGTCATAATTTTAATAATCTCAGTCCTTTCTCTTTGTTTTTGGACAAGTTTTGCCAGTGGTCTATCAATTTTATGGATTCTCTCAAAGAACCAGCTTCTAGTCCTGTTGATCTGCTCTACTGTGGTTCTGGTCTCTAATTCATTGATTTCTGCTCTAATCTTGGTCAACTCCTTCCTTGTCAGTGGGTTAGGCCTGTCCCTCTGTTGCTGTTCCAGTTTCTTGAGGTGAGAATATAGAAACTGCATTTTAGATTTTTCTATTCTTTTGAGTGAGGCTTGGATGGCTATGTATTTCCCCCTTAGGACTGCCTTTGCAGTATCCCATAGGTTTTGGACCGTTGTGTATTCATTCTCGTTGGTCTCCATAAATTGTTTAATTTGTTTTTTGATTTCCTGGTTTATCGAGTCATTCTTGAGCAGGATGGTTCTTAGCCTCCAAGTGTTTGAGTTTCTTCCAGGTTTTTCCTTGTGGTTGAGTTCCAATTTCAGAGCGTTGTGGTCTGAGAATATGCAGGGGATAATTTCAATCTTTTGGTATTGGCTGAGACCTGTTTTGTGTCCCAGAGCATGATCTATTCTTGAGAATGTTCCATGGGCATTTGAATAGAATGAGTATTCTTTGGTTCTGGGGTGTAGTGTTCTATATATATCTATGAGGTCCAACTCGTCGAGTATGGCATTCAAAGCCTTTGATTCTTTGCTTAGTTTTTGCCAGGGTGTTCTGTCTATTTCTGATAGTGGGGTGTTGAGGTCCCCTACTATTACTGTGTTCTTATCTATATGTCTCTTTATTTTGGTTAAGAGTTGGCTTGTGTATCTTGCTGCTCCCCTGTTGGGGGCATATATATTAATAATTGTCATATCCACTTGTTGAATACTTCCTTTAAGAATAATATAGTGCCCTTCTGTATCTCTCTCTATGGCCTCTAGTTTAAAATCCAGTCTATCTGATATGAGAATTGCTACTCCAGCTTTCTTTTGAGGTCCATTTGCGTGGAAGATGGTACTCCATCCCCTTACTCTAAGTCTGAATGCATCTTTGGGTTCAAAATGAGTCTCTTGTAGACAGCAAATGGATGGGTCATGTCTTTTTATCCAATCTGCAACCCTGTGGCGTTTTATGGGAGAGTTTAAGCCATTTAGATTGATAGAGATTATTGACAGATATGATTTTAATGATGCCATTTCTCTTTAAAGTCTTTGTATCGGTTGTGACTTGCTGCTCTGTATCACTCTTGGGGCCTTTTTACCTTTATAGAGCCCCCCTTAATATCTCCTGTAGGNATTTCTGCTCTAATCTTGGTCAACTCCTTCCTTGTCAGTGGGTTAGGCCTGTCCCTCTGTTGCTGTTCCAGTTTCTTGAGGTGAGAATATAGAAACTGCATTTTAGATTTTTCTATTCTTTTGAGTGAGGCTTGGATGGCTATGTATTTCCCCCTTAGGACTGCCTTTGCAGTATCCCATAGGTTTTGGACCGTTGTGTATTCATTCTCGTTGGTCTCCATAAATTGTTTAATTTGTTTTTTGATTTCCTGGTTTATCGAGTCATTCTTGAGCAGGATGGTTCTTAGCCTCCAAGTGTTTGAGTTTCTTCCAGGTTTTTCCTTGTGGTTGAGTTCCAATTTCAGAGCGTTGTGGTCTGAGAATATGCAGGGGATAATTTCAATCTTTTGGTATTGGCTGAGACCTGTTTTGTGTCCCAGAGCATGATCTATTCTTGAGAATGTTCCATGGGCATTTGAATAGAATGAGTATTCTTTGGTTCTGGGGTGTAGTGTTCTATATATATCTATGAGGTCCAACTCGTCGAGTATGGCATTCAAAGCCTTTGATTCTTTGCTTAGTTTTTGCCAGGGTGTTCTGTCTATTTCTGATAGTGGGGTGTTGAGGTCCCCTACTATTACTGTGTTCTTATCTATATGTCTCTTTATTTTGGTTAAGAGTTGGCTTGTGTATCTTGCTGCTCCCCTGTTGGGGGCATATATATTAATAATTGTCATATCCACTTGTTGAATACTTCCTTTAAGAATAATATAGTGCCCTTCTGTATCTCTCTCTATGGCCTCTAGTTTAAAATCCAGTCTATCTGATATGAGAATTGCTACTCCAGCTTTCTTTTGAGGTCCATTTGCGTGGAAGATGGTACTCCATCCCCTTACTCTAAGTCTGAATGCATCTTTGGGTTCAAAATGAGTCTCTTGTAGACAGCAAATGGATGGGTCATGTCTTTTTATCCAATCTGCAACCCTGTGGCGTTTTATGGGAGAGTTTAAGCCATTTAGATTGATAGAGATTATTGACAGATATGATTTTAATGATGCCATTTCTCTTTAAAGTCTTTGTATCGGTTGTGACTTGCTGCTCTGTATCACTCTTGGGGCCTTTTTACCTTTATAGAGCCCCCCTTAATATCTCCTGTAGGGCTGGTTTCGTGGTTACGAAATTGGTTAATGATTGGCGATTTTGGAACGTCTTTATTTCTCCATCAATTCTGAATGACAGCTTTGCTGGATAAAGGATCCTTGGCTGCATGTTTTTCTCTGAAAGAGCTTTAAAAATGCCCCCCCAAGCCTTTCTCTCATTCCAGGTCTCTGTAGACAGGTCTGACGTAATCCTGATACCTTTGCCTTGGTACGTGAGAAATTTCTTTGCCCTGGCCGCTTTCAATACTGTATCCTTGGATCTAATATTTGCGAATTGCACTATGACATGCCGTGGCGTAGGTTTGTCCTGGTTGAGCTTGGATGGGGTCCTCTCTGCCTCTTGGACACGAATGCTTGTTTCCCTTGCTAGATTAGGGAAGTTTTCAGCTACAATTTGTTCAAATATCTCTTCTAGACCTCTGTTTTTCTCCACCCCTTCAGGGATGCCGATGATTCTGACATTGGATCGTTTCATAGAGTCAGTAATCTCCCGTAATCTACATTCGTGGGCGTGGATTTTTTTAAGACCAGCTTCTATTTTCGTTTTTTCTTCTACTAACCCATCCTCCAATTCGCTAACGCGTTCCTCTGCCTCGGTGACCCTGGCCGTCAGAGCCTCTAGTTTTGACTGCATTTGGCTCATAGAATTTTTAATTTCTGTCAGATTCGCTCTCATTTCTGCCCTTAGGGATTCTATATTCTCAGTAACATTTTTGTTAATACTTTTTTCAAGTCTACACATCATCTTGACCATTGTTACTCTGAACTCCATTTCTGATAATTTGGTTATATCCAAATCTATTAGTTCTGTGGCAGAGGCCACAGACTCATTGTCTTTTCTTTGCTGGGGGGGATTTCTCCTTCTCATCATTCTGATGAGGAGAGGTTGCGGGGTTGTCCAGAGCCCAAATTATTGACCGGAACCCAGGCAGTGTGCTCTTGTTTTATAGGGACCTTAGGGATGTGGGCTTCTTGATTTTTCAGCCTGCCTTCTGGGGGAGGGGCCTGCCGCGCCGGTACTCAGGAAACCCTGTTTGGGTAGAGTCTCCGTGTCCCCTGTGAGGGGGGATGGGGATGGGCACGCTGCGAGCCGGTATTTCCAGGCTTTTGTTCTCTGGCGGCTTTCCCTGGCGGTTTGCTGTGCCTCTTCTGAGAGTCAGAGCAGCAGCGGCCGAATCTCAGCCTCTGTCTCAGAACAGAGGGATCGCGACCTGTTCTCCACTGATATTCTGGCCACTTTAACTCTGTTTCTGTTGGTGCTGCTCAACCCTGCAGTGTCCCGGGATGTGCGCCCCACACCCGGCGTCCCAGCCCTCACTTCCAGGGCCGGCGCATCTCTGTCCTTTGTGTTTCTAACACCGCCAGCCGCCAGCCGGCCCCACGCGCTCCGGAGCTCCATTTCAGTGTGGCTCGCGGGAGCTCCAGAGCTCTGGCTCTCAGACTGGTTGCACGTATTCCCCAGCTCACGGTCTCAGTCTGCTCTCTCGCGGGTGCCGGTCTGCGAGTCCGCCGCGAGTCCGCCCGTTCCCCGGTGCAGGTGGCTACCGCTTCCTGGCGCCCAAACTCAGCGGCTCCCTCCCCCTTCCATTTATCTTCTGATATCTGTGCACGGTTTCCAGCTCCCCACTTCGTACCTCAATACTCAGCACTGGAGATGTTCATTTGTAGAGATCCAGATGTATCTTCCTGCATCTCAGGCTGATTCCGTGGATGTTCAGGATGGTCTGGTACCTATCCAGCTCGACTCAGGGGACCAGCTAAAAAGGGGTACCCCACTCCTCCGCCATCTTAACTCCGCCCTCCCTTAACACACATTTTCTATCCCTTGTTCCCCCACCCTCGGCCCCAGCTCTTACAAGAAATTGGAATTAGCAGTCAGCTCTGGTCTGATATCATAGTTCAGAGAGGTCTTTGTTGCAAGGGTAATCATAAACCTTTGGCCACATTGCTTTTATTATCGAAGCACGAATCATACCCTAAAGTTTATCTGCATGCTCTCTGGAAAAAGAAGTTTTGCTACATGCCAACATGGTAAATTAGTCAAGGAACTGGAATTCAAATCACAGATACTCTGACCCAACCATGCATTCTAACTCAGTAGAAAGTAGTCTTACAAATTAAAATTCTGAGACCCTTTGCTTGGGAGTGGATGAAAGATACAGCATAGCCCCCTCAAGGACTTCTGGGAAAGATTTGCTGAATGATAATAAAACAATACAAGGCCATATCCCCTGAGATTTGATTCTGCTTGGCCCTGACAGAAAAGTATGCTTGAAATGTGGAAAACACTCAGAAAAGGACTTGACTTTCAGAAGGCTGCATCCATGGTATTGCAGCAGGAAATTGACTTTGATAGGAGCACAGCTTGGAAGTAAGATTAAGTGAGAAAGGTAATGAAGGTTGCTGAAATCCCTTGTTCTTGAGTGAGTGGCATGTCTTTGAAGTCAACAGCCAGTAGTTAAAGCAAAACATTAAATAATCATTCTTAACAGTTTGCATTTGAGAAGTAGGAAGCAGAATTGTGTTAATCTCTCTGAAATGACTCCATCTTATTATATTAAAATGCTTGGTGTTGCCATAAGGCAACAGGAGATAAGTGACTTCCAATTGCAGAAACTTTCAGTAAGTGCACAGTGGACTCAGGGTAAATTAGCTGATAATATTTCATGAGACAACACATTTATTAGAGATATACAGAACAGCTATATGCCGTGAAAGATTTTACCTGGTGGGCACAGCACACACAGTTTGTTGCCTATACTCTATCAGTGCCTTTCTTTTATCCTTCTAATATATTCAATTTTTTTCTTCTTCCGGAAGCTGCTGTTCTCTCTATGGTGTAGGTGGTCCGTAGTTTTGGTGCAGTGGACCCCACCTCCAGCTGCCCATCCCTAGCAGGTAATCTCATCTTCCATGCCACAGGGGTTGGTTGAGGGACCCCTGGTTTAAGCCAATCAGTACATGGTTTTTAGCCTGGTCAGAGGGTGGGCTAATCGGTGTGAAACTCAGAACCTTTGTCCTGAGCGGCAGGTTTACTCTTCCTGACATGCCCAAGGAGGCGTGCAGTTCTGGTGGCTGCGGGCAGCCATCTTGTCCTGACAGCAGCTAGCCAGAAGACTAGGTCAATGTGAAGGAGAGTGGAGAGAGCCGAGAGGAGTGTGGAAAAAAGGAGCCAGAGCCCTTATGAGACCAAGTCCAGTGCCTTCTCTCTAGATTTCCCAGTTTCATGATCCAGTAAATGCACTTTATTTTTTGCCAGATTGTTTGCTTGTTGATTAATTAGTTGGTTGCTTGTTTGCTTGCTGATGCAGATTGATGGAAGCATAAAACTTGTCTTTATTTTATTTTATTTTATTTTATTTTATTTTACTTTATTTTTTTAGAGAGAGAGGAGGGGAGGAGGGGCCAAGAGAGAGTGAGAGAAACTTAAGCAGGCTCCATGCCCAGCACGGAGCCTGACACGGGGCTTGATCTCATGAGCCTGAGATCATGACCTGAGTCAAAATCAAGAGTTGGAGGCTTAACCAGCTAAGTTACCCAGGTGCCCCCCCTTTTTTAGAGAGAGAGAGAGAGAAAGAGTTTTGTCTTTACATTTATACGAGAAACATAAACCTTGGTCCTTTTTTTTTAGCTTAATTGTGAAATGACTGGGTTTTCTCCCTCACCGTTTTCTGCTAGGCAATATTAGCAGGAGAGTTTTCTTTTTAAAAACTTTGTAGATCTTTCATTCTGAAGAACCTGACATTTTCCCTCAGGCTCTATTGAAGGAAATACAAGATGGTGTATGTCCCTGTGAGAGCCAGGAGTTAAGAGCATGGGAACTATGAAGAAGGACATGAAGGGAAAATGACCAAAATTTCCCCTGACTCCTTCTCAAACAGAATAACCCTGTTACAAGGCTTCCTCTGGGTGTAAAGACATCATTTTATGTGCATTTAGTAAGAGGTTGGTGCTCGGGGTAAGACTTGTCTACCAATAGGATTCAGAATAGTATAAACATGCTGGAGTAATTAGCAGGCTGGGTCTGCCAGGGGCTTATGTGTGCGAAGGACTGAAGAATTTCCCAGGGGAGGTCCCATTTTCAGGGAAGCCCAGGAGGCAAACTTGACCTAGTGAGAAAACCTTAAATTTTTGGAACAGAGAAAGAATTCAGAGTTGAGCTTTAAGTGGACTTGCATGTGGTTTCTGAGCTGGGAAACAGAGGGTGGTGGTAAAAATGCAAGAAGCTAAAAAGGAAGGAGGAGGAGGAGAGGAAAAGAATGTGTCTGGACAGGGGTGATCTACCGGCATTGGCTGTGACTACTGTCCCTATAAGCTTGGGTTTCTGCTGCTTTCTTGGGAGGCTGGGTCTCTAGCCTCCGCGGATGATGGCCACCACTGGTGTGCTGACAATTAGTTTAAAAAAGCACAAACAACCCCAAACTCCATGATGATAAAATAAAAGGATATCAGATAACAGCAGGGAATAGCTAAGTAACAATCACTTGGAAGGAAAGGCTGCAATTTCATATGAAATTACTAGTTCTTCAAACATTAACAAGATATCAAACTTCTTTCACCAAAGAAATGCAGGGAAAAAGCTTTTATTGCTCTCTTGTGCAAAATAATACCAATTTGATGGATTTGTAGAAGAATACCAACTGGTTCTTATCTCAAAAGAAACTCTTGGGAAAGAATTGCCAAGGAAAAAGCTGTCATATGGGACATTACTTTGATGCAGTAGTAGACTCCTAGTGCACTCCAGGCAAGCCATCCAGAGGTCATAGCAGCAAGTCTTGCAGACTAAATTGAGATGCTTAAATCACACGGTTTATTGGAGCAATATAAAACATATACCCAGTAGCAAGGGAGAAGAGATCTTGGGTAAGTTTACACTTAGGATGGAGTGGAAGGACCACAAAATTGAATCCTTTGTTTCCATTTTTTTTTAAGTAGGCTCCATGCCCAGTGTGGAGCCCAATGTGGGGCCCAATGTAAGGCTTGAACTGATAACCCTGAGATTGAGACCTGAGCTGAGATCGAGAGTCAGATGCTTAACTGAGTCACCCAGGTGGTCCCCAGCTGAAGCCCATGTTACACAGTTGTTTCTATTTCCTCTCTCTAACCTTCTCCTTCTCTCCTTCTTCCTTTTACCCACTGCTTCTTCTTAACTGTGTCGCATTAATTTTTCCTTGTGGTGGTGTGGTTCCAAAGACTGGAGCTGAGTTTGAACAAGGAGACTTGGCAAGCTCAGAGTGTCTGGAGTCAACATACATTTGTGGGCACAGGGGCCAGGATGTGTGGTCAGAGCTGTAGCTCACCCACTTGTTTGCTGGGAAGCTGTGACCTTTATCTCTTGGACAGAGTAGCTGCAGAGCCAGAATGGTGCCCCAGCGGCTGGCCAGTTTAGAGATGACATATGGCAGTCTGAAGGGGGCTTGGTTTGTACTTTTTGCTTTGGTCCTTCCATCATTTTCTCTTTCTGAGTAAACACTCTTAAGTGTTCTGTCTTTTAAAAAATAATGTATTTCATTCATTCTGTCTTGAACATATCTTCCAGATGGCCAATGATCTACACTTAACAGCACATCTTTTAAATTTCACTCGTTTCGCAAGCTACTTGCTTACTCACTCGTGTGATTTAGCACATTGTGTGAGTCTTACCCATCCTACTTGCTTTTTCTTGTTGGCTACAGTAGAACTGAATATTCTCAATTAATAGCAAACACATGTGACAGAATATAAGTTTTGCCTGCCTCACACACACAGCACATCTCACCATCACCTATGTTTCAATGGAAAGAATAGAGCAAAGCAAACTGAAAATATGGTCTGTGCCCTTTAGCATCGTAGAGTTGAAGAATATTGCTGCTATCACTATCATCTATTTTTTTTTTGAGTGTCTGTCTCAGCTAAATGTCTGACATATGTTATCCCGTCCTCACAATGAACCCATGAGGTAGGTATTATTACAACATGTCTACAGGTAAGACAATTGAGGTTTGAAGAAGAGGGATGAACTCTTAGGGCCAAGTGGTATGGGGACAGCAGAACAAGGAAAGGAGCCCTGTACCCTCTGACCCCCAATTCTTCTTCTCATTATTGGAGTGGCTCTTCTCTTCCCAGCACTTCCTTGGGGGGGACCCTTGGGGGAGTCCTTCTGCGGGACCTCCAGAATGGCTTCTTCTGCATGTGCTTATTTCAAATAATGATGTGGCATTAAAATTCAGGGCACATATAAAACAGTTAAAGAGAATTACCAATTTAAAAGTAAATCAAAGAGCTGCATGTCACATTTAGTCACATTGTAGACGTAAGTGGGTTGTGAAAGCATTGTGTCAGAAGGAAAGGCCAAATTGTTTAGTTAGAAAAGAAAAAAAATGTAGCTGGAGAGAGGCACATTATATTCACGGAGGACGGCACTCATGTGAAGAAGAGAATAGCAGTACTCTCCTGGTATGATTACGAGTCAGTTACTGTACACATATTACCTGAAATCCACACAACCACTCTGAAAGATGGATAGACAGGAAAATGAGGTGCAGGCACCATGTCACTCAGCCGAGAAGCAGTGGAGCTGGGTTTTGATCCCAGCTTGTCCCTGCTCTTTTCTCCACGACCCTACACAAGATGGCAGACATGGAAGACTGAATGTGGTAGTTAAGTGGGAAGCTGGAGGTCAGAGAGCAGGTTTCTGTTTCATGGATGAGCCAGTGGAAACCTCTAAAAATGGAAAATATGAAATCAGAATTATAAGTCGCCTACTAAGAGAGAAAGTACCTTTGGATAAATGAAAAGGAAGCAACCTTTGCTTATTCAAGTTTATCCAAGTTCAGCATAAATAGCATACTTTCTAGGCCCTGAAATGTTTAAAAATGCTCTGTGTGTGTCTTTANTCAGAGAGCAGGTTTCTGTTTCATGGATGAGCCAGTGGAAACCTCTAAAAATGGAAAATATGAAATCAGAATTATAAGTCGCCTACTAAGAGAGAAAGTACCTTTGGATAAATGAAAAGGAAGCAACCTTTGCTTATTCAAGTTTATCCAAGTTCAGCATAAATAGCATACTTTCTAGGCCCTGAAATGTTTAAAAATGCTGTGTGTGTCTTTATGTGNATGCTCTGTGTGTGTCTTTATGTGTGTGTGTGTGTGTGTGTGTGTGAGGAGTGGTTTACAAAGGTTATTAGCTGAATTTATTAAGCTAAAGACAAAGGTCTCAAGTCAGATTACTCTGCGGTACATATTCTGAGCATTCTCAGCCGTGCCAAGGAGATAAGAATTGTCAAGTGTGTGCAACATATATTCTTATGAGCTTAAGAATACAAATCTTAATTGCTTTGAATCCATGGACATCACATTTTGTAAAAAATAACTTAAATGTAAAATGTCAGAAAATTTGACAACCAGAAGGTGGAAATATTTCATCACTTGTACCTATTGCACATCATTCCAGATCTTTCCTCGGATTCTCTGGGATTTTTTTTTTCCTTATTTTTTTCTTTCTTGACTTGAATCGCATTTTTTCCCCACTGACTATAATATCTTGGTTTAACTTCTGATGGCTAGGATGGTAGCAGTAATCAATATCTCCAAATTGTAGCTGTGCTTGACAAGCTGAAGTTAAATAAAAACATATCTGACAGTTTCTAAATCTAACACGTTAGTAAATCGCATTCTTCCACGGGTTACAAAGTGAGTTACTGGCAGAATGGGGTAATAACTGCGGTNTAATAACTGTGGCAGAGACGTGTAGGAGAGCTGTCATGAATTTGCCTCTATGGAAAACTAGTTCTGAATCTCTTTTCTGTCAAAGAAAATGACCTCCATACCACTCTAAAGCAAAATCACCCTTTTAGGCAGCAGTCTTTAATTGGTTTGTGTAATTGGTCAACATATTTAATTACCTGGAGTACAGTTTTCAGCTAAACTATGTTGAAAAGTTCGTCAGGAAGTTACATGACTTAAAATTTGATATTTTGAGGCACCTGGGTGTCTCAGTCAGGTAAGCGTCCAACTCTTGATCTCAGCTCAGGTCTTGATCTCAGGGTTGTGAGATCAACCCCCACTTAAAAACAAACATGTATTATTGAATTTTAGTGGCTATAGTGGAAAACTAATGGCTACTTTCAAAATTTCAGGCTAAAGGAATAATTTTTGACTTTGGATTATTTATGTGTTTGGGGAGGGAACTGCACCAGAACTATTTTCTGAGGAAAAGTGAGGCCCTGCCCATGGGAACTCCCCTGGCCAGTTTCTGGGTGATCTCCATAAAGGGCATGAGTCCTGGTATGCATTTTGATTTTCATGAGATAGCACCCTTATCTTTTTCTGCTTGTTAAATCTTATTGGACTATTTCTTCCAGGAACAATGACTACAAACTCCTGATGACCAAATCTCAAAACAGTGTCATGGGGCCATGAGCCCACTGATTCCCCTAATATCCTGATTTCTGTACCTAAATCAAGCCAAATCATGAAGGACCACACAGTGTTGGTACTTATGGAATTGCACTCTCTTGGATGCTGTGTTCTTGCATCTTGTTGGGACATTAAGCTGCCATGGGATGGTCACTGTTGAATTTATACCTCACCAGCAAGATTTCTCCTTTCCATCTTGCATAAAACTGATTTTGCCTCTCTAGCCTTGGTGTCAGTAGTAGAATCCAGGGGGTTTTGCCTTATGATCTCTTGGTCTGGGTGGCTACCTGCTGATTGGGACACCCCTCTGACTGGTAATTTACAATGGGGTAGATTGGTGACAATAGACTATTTGTGGAACAGTGGTCTATCGCTTTCTCAATATCTACTCAAGGGTCTTTCCTTCTGGATGTTGCCTAGTTTCCTGAATATATCCTCCCACAACCCTCCTCATTATTTCCTTCTGCAGTCATCCTTGCTCAATGCTGCTACCTTTCCCCACAGAACAAAAGTCTTTCTCTTAGGTACAGAATTCTGGCCCTAGGTCGTTTTTCTTTCTTGGGTTTCTTCTGGACCTTAACATTTTCTCTATTCACATTAGCATCTACCGATTTCTCAAGGGGGAAGCCTGAACACTGGTCTCAGGTCAGGAGGGGTGGAGGAAGTGGTGGATGCTTCCATTCTATGTGAAGTATCTAAAGTCAAACACATTTCACCATCAATCTTTTTTTTTTTTTAAAGATTTTATTTATTTGAGAGAGAGTGAGAGAGTGAGAGATTGAGAGGGTGAGTGGGGGGAGGGGCAGGAGGAGAAGCAGACTCCCTGCAGAGCAGGGAGCTCAACTTGTGACTGGATCCTGGGACCTTGGGATCATCTCCTGAGCTGAAGGCAGATGCCTAACAGACTGAGGCACTCAGGCGCCACACCATTAATCTTAAATACTCATACAGATGTGACTTGAATATTCACTTTGAGTTGAGCTGAACCAAGTCCAGTTCAATCTAGACTCAACTCCAGTCTGAGATGAAGATTGTAATTTCGTATCTGTTTTTTTCTGTCCCCATCTCACCTCTACATATCTCGAAACCAGTTGTTGATATGCTTCAAGACATTTCTCCAAGATTTCCATAGAGAAAATTATAAAACTTTATTAAGAGATATAAGAATTTGAATAAATGGAGAGACTTATGTTTATGGGAAGGAAGACAACATCGTAAAGATGCCACTGCTTCGCAACTTGAATTATAGATTCAAAGCAATTACAATCAAAATCATGGAACGTGCAAAACTAATTTTAACAATTTATGTGTGAGAGAAAAGGGTCAAAAATAGACAGGATAATTCTGAAGTATCAGGTATGAGAACTTAATGGGAAATATGATTAAGGCAGTGAGGTGACAGCATAGGGGTAGGCATGGGGTAGATATTTACATAGTATCAAAGGACCCTCAAATGCTTATTGATTAGATATTATTATAAGTTCAAAATACTTATATACACTTATAAGAGAAATTTGGCAGACACCAAAGTAATCAGTTAATAAAAGTTAACTTCAACATCATGTGCCTTTTTATAGGATCCTCTGAGAAGGACCCAGAATCAATTCTGTGGTCTTCTGGCCTAAAATGCATAACCTAGAGGTGATTATGAGGAAATACCAGACAAATCCAAAATGGGGGACACTCTACAAAGTAACTGGCCTATACTTCTCAGAAGTGTCAAGGTCATGAAAGACAGATGACTGAGGAACTGTCTGAGCTAAAGAGACAGGACAACTACGTGCAGCATGAAAGAAACTGTTGGGACAACTAGCCAAGTTAGAATGGAGTGCGTGGCTTTAGCGGTGGCGGTATAGAAAGCCATTCTCCTGGGTTCAGTGGTTATATTTGTGTAAGAGATTCTCTTTGTTTTTAGGAAATACACACTAAAGTATTGATTTACTAATGTGTGTCATATTTGATAGTAACTCTCTGAAATGGTTCTGAGATAAAAAAACACACCTGCACACACACAGGAGGAGAGAGAGAAGAAAAGGAGAACAAGGCAAATGTGATAGAAGGTTAACAGCGATGGGGTGGGCGAAGGATATGTATGGAAATGCTTTGCATTTTTCTCTCAACTTCTTTATAAATTTAAATTATTTTAAAATAAAGAATTAAAAGAGTACATTGGGAGCTCCTACAAATACAAAGAAAAGCACACGTGACCTAAGAATGGAGGAAAACGCAAACAGACATTGCACCGAAGAGCGTATTCACGCAGGTGCAAAGCTGAGGACCGAGTCTGGGCGATCCGCGGGCGCGCTCACCTGCGTCCCCCCTTCAGTCCAGCGGTGGCTGGGTCCCCCTCGCGCGAAGGGGCCAAGGCGTCGTGTCTCAGGGCAGACAGTCGAGGTACAGTCTTTAAAAAAATACAACAGAAAAACTGGCTGCGNTGGCTGCAAAGCCCATCCCGGTGATCCTGGCCAAAGGAGAGGAGAGGATGGAGACAGTCATTCCTGTAGACGTGCGGAGGTGAGCTGGAGTTGAAGTCACCACTGTGGNCAAATCTCAAAACAGTGTCATGGGGCCATGAGCCCACTGATTCCCCTAATATCCTGATTTCTGTACCTAAATCAAGCCAAATCATGAAGGACCACACAGTGTTGGTACTTATGGAATTGCACTCTCTTGGATGCTGTGTTCTTGCATCTTGTTGGGACATTAAGCTGCCATGGGATGGTCACTGTTGAATTTATACCTCACCAGCAAGATTTCTCCTTTCCATCTTGCATAAAACTGATTTTGCCTCTCTAGCCTTGGTGTCAGTAGTAGAATCCAGGGGGTTTTGCCTTATGATCTCTTGGTCTGGGTGGCTACCTGCTGATTGGGACACCCCTCTGACTGGTAATTTACAATGGGGTAGATTGGTGACAATAGACTATTTGTGGAACAGTGGTCCACCGCTTTCTCAATATCTACTCAAGGGTCTTTCCTTCTGGATGTTGCCTAGTTTCCTGAATATATCCTCCCACAACCCTCCTCATTATTTCCTTCTGCAGTCGTCCTTGCTCAATGCTGCTACCTTTCCCCACAGAACAAAAGTCTTTCTCTTAGGTACAGAATTCTGGCCCTAGGTCGTTTTTCTTTCTTGGGTTTCTTCTGGACCTTAACATTTTCTCTATTCACATTAGCATCTACCGATTTCTCAAGGGGGAAGCCTGAACACTGGTCTCAGGTCAGGAGGGGTGGAGGAAGTGGTGGATGCTTCCATTCTATGTGAAGTATCTAAAGTCAAACACATTTCACCATCAATCTTTTTTTTTTTAAAGATTTTATTTATTTGAGAGAGAGTGAGAGAGTGAGAGATTGAGAGGGTGAGTGGGGGGAGGGGCAGGAGGAGAAGCAGACTCCCTGCAGAGCAGGGAGCTCAACTTGTGACTGGATCCTGGGACCTTGGGATCATCTCCTGAGCTGAAGGCAGATGCCTAACAGACTGAGGCACTCAGGCGCCACACCATTAATCTTAAATACTCATACAGATGTGACTTGAATATTCACTTTGAGTTGAGCTGAACCAAGTCCAGTTCAATCTAGACTCAACTCCAGTCTGAGGTGAAGATTGTAATTTCATATCTGTTTTTTTCTGTCCCCATCTCACCTCTACATATCTCGAAACCAGTTGTTGATATGCTTCGAGACATTTCTCCAAGATTTCCATAGAGAAAATTATAAAACTTTATTAAGAGATATAAAAGAATTTGAATAAATGGAGAGACTTATGTTTATGGGAAGGAAGACAACATCGTAAAGATGCCACTGCTTCGCAACTTGAATTATAGATTCAAAGCAATTACAATCAAAATCATGGAACGTGCAAAACTAATTTTAACAATTTATGTGTGAGAGAAAAGGGTCAAAAATAGACAGGATAATTCTGAAGTATCAGGTATGAGAACTTAATGGGAAATATGATTAAGGCAGTGAGGTGACAGCATAGGGGTAGGCATGGGGTAGATATTTACATAGTATCAAAGGACCCTCAAATGCTTATTGATTAGATATTATTATAAGTTCAAAATACTTATATACACTTATAAGAGAAATTTGGCAGACACCAAAGTAATCAGTTAATAAAAGTTAACTTCAACATCATGTGCCTTTTTATAGGATCCTCTGAGAAGGACCCAGAATCAATTCTGTGGTCTTCTGGCCTAAAATGCATAACCTAGAGGTGATTATGAGGAAATACCAGACAAATCCAAAATGGGGGACACTCTACAAAGTAACTGGCCTATACTTCTCAGAAGTGTCAAGGTCATGAAAGACAGATGACTGAGGAACTGTCTGAGCTAAAGAGACAGGACAACTACGTGCAGCATGAAAGAAACTGTTGGGACAACTAGCCAAGTTAGAATGGAGTGCGTGGCTTTAGCGGTGGCGGTATAGAAAGCCATTCTCCTGGGTTCAGTGGTTATATTTGTGTAAGAGATTCTCTTTGTTTTTAGGAAATACACACTAAAGTATTGATTTACTAATGTGTGTCATATTTGATAGTAACTCTCTGAAATGGTTCTGAGATAAAAAAAACACACCTGCACACACACAGGAGGAGAGAGAGAAGAAAAGGAGAACAAGGCAAATGTGATAGAAGGTTAACAGCGATGGGGTGGGCGAAGGATATGTATGGAAATGCTTTGCATTTTTCTCTCAACTTCTTTATAAATTTAAATTATTTTAAAATAAAGAATTAAAAGAGTACATTGGGAGCTCCTACAAATACAAAGAAAAGCACACGTGACCTAAGAATGGAGGAAAACGCAAACAGACATTGCACCGAAGAGCGTATTCACGCAGGTGCAAAGCTGAGGACCGAGTCTGGGCGATCCGCGGGCGCGCTCACCTGCGTCCCCCCTTCAGTCCAGCGGTGGCTGGGTCCCCCTCGCGCGAAGGGGCCAAGGCGTCGTGTCTCAGGGCAGACAGTCGAGGTACAGTCTTTAAAAAAATACAACAGAAAAACTGGCTGCGAAGCCCATCCCGGTGATCCTGGCCAAAGGAGAGGAGAGGATGGAGACAGTCATTCCTGTAGACGTGCGGAGGTGAGCTGGAGTTGAAGTCACCACTGTGGGTCTGGCTGCCAACGTCCCAGTACGGTGCAGCCCAGGCGTTGTCATCTGTCCAGGTGCCGGTCCGGAAGAGGCCAAAAAAGAGGGACCATACGACGTCATGTTCTGCCGGAGGTGACCCAAGCTCGCACAGGATCTGAGTCCGCTGCCGTGAAAGAGACACTGAAGGAACAAGAAATGAGGCAGGGCCTTGAAGCCGAGCTCTGTACAGGCCCCGCGGCTCTTTTGGCTCCTGAAATAGGTTTTGGAGGCAAAGTTACAACGCACCGACTTGCTAAAGACAAAATGATGGAAGTCGTTACAGCGCCAACGAGAAGTGTGTGGGGAAGGACGGCCCGATCCGCGGGAGCTGAGGGCCTGGAACATTCGTCTTTGAGTTTGCTCTTGGGACTGGTGAGGCGCCGAGCGCAAGGACGCGGCTGACCAAGGCAAGGGTCCGCGGTTCTTAAAGACTAGGCCCAAAATCTTTGATAATGAATTCGAGAAACAGGGCCGTTTGTAATCTTTCCCAGCGGGTTCGCTTTCAGCTCCGCCCTGGTGCCGTCTGGCTGGGAAGCGGCAGCCTCCCGGAGTTGCCCGCCTGCACGCGTGTCCTCGCGGTCCTGGACCCTGACTGCGCGGTAAGTGGCATTTAGCAGACAACTGATGGCGACTTGCTCATCTCTGGTTTCCCCTTTTGTGTGTGCGCGCGGAACCAAATTCATTGCAAATGTTCACTGTTGACAGAGCTGCTGAGATAAACGAACAGGGAACCCATTTGACACAGCAAAGAGGAAAAGCATAAAAGCAAAGCGTTAAGAAGCTTGTGATTTTCTCCCCTTGTTAATTGTGTATTGTTAATGTGCTATTAAAAAATACCAGTGGGAAAAAGAAAGCATATTTATGTGGCCAATAAAACCATGACATAGTATCTGGCATCATTCATGGTGCGGATCAAGACCACAGGGAAGCGCCATTTTGTATCTTTTGAACTGCCAAAAAAATAAAAATCTGGAATTATCAAGGATTTAGTTTCAAATGATCCATTATAGATTTCTGGAGGGAGTGTTATTTATTGCTGTCACTCCAAAAAAGAGCTTGTCATTGTCCCCAAATGTTGAGCATTTATATACCCCACGACCCAGCAATTCTGCTTTAGGTATACAGCTAAGAAAATCTCTAATATGCATACACCTGGGGACATGTATGGCAGGCTCATGGCACTACGATTTACTGTGGAAAAATCCTGAAAGGGCCTAAATGCTCGTCAGTGGAAGAGTGGGTAAATGAACTGTGGTCCAGGTGCTCCATAGATAAATTTAGCAATGTCATATGAAATGAAAAAAGAAGCCACCCCAATCACATACAGCACGATACCATTTTTGCAAAGTGAAATAACTAAAACTTAAAAATGGTGAATATGTAGTCAGTTCATAAAACTGTAAAAAGAAGGCAAGAGGACTGTGGATACACAGAGTGTGTGTTTTTGTAGCCATAGAGAACCCTTTGCCTTAGAGGTGAATTAATGTTTCTATTTCTGAACAACAAAAACTTTTGGCAACTTTTAATTAAAAGGCTCTTTTGGCTTTTATTCATCAAGTTCTTAAAGTCTTAGGGTTCAGCCTTATGCAGGGTATCCATTAAACAGATTTGGCCTGTAGTTTATTGTGGTGGACGAAGTAGGAAATGTTATACACTAAAATATAGTATTCACGAAGACAGAGACTTTTGTTTTTTGTATTGACTATTGTATCTCAAGGATCTAGAGGAGTACCTGGCACATAGAAGACAATCAGTAAATAATATTTCCAAATGAATATAATGAATGAATGAGAACTTTTCTCATGTCTCAGGGTGACGTTGCAGTAACATGAAGTGTCCAGTGGGTGGAGCCTATGTTGCGTTTTGTATATGACAGAAGCCGTCAAAAATTTTTTGAGCGTGTTCATATCGTTGCATGAATTTTAGGTGGCTCTGCTGGAGCTCTGTAAGAAGTTTAGATTTTCTTTGAAGAATATTAACTGGTGCCAAACTTCAACCTTTTTCATTTGGTATTTGTTTGTGTTTGATTAACAACCTTCTAATAGAGAATTTAAATCATTTGGCTTTTGAGTTAAGTGAAAAGTTTTTCTCTCTGTGAAATTCAAGTAGATTNACAGAGATAGAGACAGCCAGTGAGAGAGGGAACACAAGCAGGGGGAGTGGGAGAGGAAGAAGCAGGCTCATAGCAGAAGAGCCTGATGTGGGGCTCGATCCCATAACGCCAGGATCACGCCCTGAGCCGAAGGCAGACGCTTAACCGCTGCGCCACCCAGGTGCCCCTGATTAACAACCTTCTAATAGAGAATTTAAATCGTTTGGCTTTTGAGTTAATGTTAAGTGAAAAGTTTTTCTCTCTGTGAAATTCAAGTAGATTGTTAAATCTATCGCATTTATTTCTGAGTAAAAAGCTAAGAATGTTAAAGAACGAGAAAAATCTGTTTAAAAGAGAATGAGCGGTCATAGGTGGTAAAGAATGTAACCTGTCAACTTGCTGACATCTTCAAATCAAAGCAATTTTCTCTATCATATAGTTTTTTTCCTTCTATCATATAGTTAAAAGGACTGGCATTCACGCAAATGCAGTGTATTTGAATTAAATTAACTGATTTATTCAGTTTTCTTTCTTGAGCTGCTGATCTAGACGCTCATGGTGGCACGGTTCTGTGCCTCAGCTGACCAGGCCCACTTCTCACCCCTTCCCACTTTAGAAAGCTCAGCTGTGCTTTTGGAACTCAGGATCTGTCGTCTGCAAAATTCATAGGCCCTCTACTTCTCTGAATATGCTTTTTACTTTTTTGCTCAGCGGAAAGCTGGCTCTTGTGTGAGGACCCTGCTTCTCTGTCTCTCTCATTCTCCCCCACCCATGCCCTCGCACCAGGGGGCCTGGAGGGGTAGGAGAGGCCTACTGGCCCCTCGTTGCCATGCTGACCATTCTCCTTCCAATTCCCGAAAACTCCAGCCTTGAAATCCCTGACATCAAACTGTTCTACAACCCCTGCTTGCCTCATCATTGACTTCCATCCCTCCTCCTCCTTTCTTTAATATTTTTAGCTCCTGGCTCACTGCCATTGTCTTCTTAAAACTCCTGTAACAATTTGTGGTTATTTCAGTATCCAGATAAATGGTTCTTTCAACACTCCATGTTCTGGGTTCCTCAACCTCCTCTTCTCCTGGGATCTTGTCCTTTTCTTTACCTCAGTCCTCACTCCCATGGTCATACTGGCCCCTGTGTTGACCAAAAACAACTTTCCTACCTTAACCTCAGTTTCAGGACCCACTTTCCTACCACTGCAGCCTGTTTCTCTACCCCCATCTCCCTGATGCCCCGTCCTCACTTCTGCAACCCCAGCAGACCTTCAGTCTCCTGCTCAGACCAGCATTTCTCCTTCTCTCGCTCTCCCTCGTGACCTCATTTTACAGGCATACCTGGCCTGGATTCCATGCTTGGACATCATGGCAATCCCCTTGGTTCATCCTTCATCACTGGTGCCCGGAAAACCCTAATCTTAGTTTAACTAATTCTCTGCCTGCTCCATGCCTGCCTCCTTCCAGATGATCACGACCAGATGAAAACCTGCAGCCAGGACCCCCGGTTCACATGAATGGTACCCCCATTAACCTTATGCAGGACTTTCCCACTGCCTGGCCACCCTCCTGCCTCTCCCCGGCCTATTCCTTCTCCTATTTTTCTCGACCAATGATTTTCAAATTGTGCACTAAAAAAACTAAACAGATTGGAACAGAAAAGAACGTAATAGAGTTCTAGCACCTAATAAGGGTAACTATTATTTCATGAAATGCTTGTTTCAGTTATATGTGTGCTGGGTTAGGATGTAAAAGGTCCTTTCATTGAAAAAAAAGTCCAAGGGGTGCCTGGGTGGCTCAGTTCATTAAGCATCTGACTGATCTCAGCACAGGTCTTGATCTCAGGGTCATGAGTTCAAGCCCTACATTGGGTTCCACGCTCGATATGGAGACTACTTAAAAAAAAAAAAAGTTCAAGAAACATTGTCTTAGACAATTATTTCACATTTTCTCCTCTTTCCTCGAACTTTCATCCCCTCCTCCATCTCACTTTCATCTGATGACCCTGCTATTAACTAAGTAATTAGGAGCATTTAGAGGAGAATTTCTTCACCTGCCCACCTGCCTGTGCCCATAACCTGCTCTCCCTCCTGTTACTGTCTGCATCCCTAAGCCCCGTCCCTTCACTTGTCTCCTAGATCCCCATCAGTCCCCAGCTGCTCAAAAACACGGGTTTTATTAATTACCCTGTAACTAGCTAGAACTTCATTCAGGTTCTTTGTAATGCCTCATCTATCTCCCCCTCTCTGCTAGATCATTCTTAATACCAAACATTCTATAATAGCTCCCGTCATTAAAACAAATATCAGGGGTGCCTGGGTGGCTCAGTCAGTTAAGTGTTTGCCTTTGGCTCAGGTCATGATCCCAGGGTCCTGGGATTGAGTCCCACATTGGTTTCCCTGTGTAGTGGGGAACCTGCTTCTCCCTCTGCCTGCTGCTCCCCCTGCTTATGCATTCTCTTTAGCTCTCTCTCTCTCTTTCTGGCAAATAAATAAAATCTTTAAAAAACCCAACAAAAATCAAAACCAAACAAGGCCTTTGGTGATTCCTCTCTAGTTACTGTGTCATTTCTCTGCTTATCCTTATACCAAAACTCCTTTAAAGAGTTGTCCACACAGGCTGTCTCAGAGCTCTCTCCTCCCACTTCCATTTGCCCTTACTCCAATGAGGCTTTTGCTCCCACGGTTCTATAAAACCTTTTAATCAAGGGTATTGGTGACCTCCACTTTCCCAAAGATAATTCTCTCCCCCTTGAAACACTTCCCCACGTAACTTTCAGGACATCAAGCGTTGCATTCCTGGATTCCCCCAACTTTACCTCCGACTGCCCAGGTCATTCCTTGGAACTGGCAGAGTACCCATGTTGGAGTTGGAGTGCCAAAGGTCTCAGTCCTTGGGTCTCTTGTTTATTTATACTTATCCCTTGGAGATTTCATCTAGTCTCATGGCTTTAAATAACATTGATATACTGATGACTTCCAAGTTTATAGAGCACAGACCTTTCCCTTTCAACGCATCTATCCAAATGCCTCCTTGACCTCTCCACTTGCTTAATGGACATCTCAGATGAAAACTGAATGACCGCCAGGCTCCTCCCACGGTCTTCCCCATACCAGGTAACAGGAACTCCACACTTCTAGGTTCTCAGGGTAAAAACCTTAGAGCCAGCCTTGGCTCCTCTTTCTTTTACACATTACATCCAATTGACACCACCAAATCCTATTGGCTTTATCCTCAAAACATAACCCGAAGTCAACCACTTTTTACCACTTCCACAGCTTCTGCCTTGGACGAGCCACTGTGTGTGGTAGGTATTGGGGATATGAACATGAAAAGGCATACTTGGTTGAACTCATTTGGTTAATATTATAATGTAGCAGACTAGTGTCGTAATAAAGGAATAATTGCTATAGGGTGAGACGTGGAGCTTGGAAAAGCTTTGTCAATAAGGTGACATTGGCACCAGATCTTGAAGGCTGAGTAGAAGTTGGCCAGGTGAATATGGGTGGGAGAGAGCTTGAGATGGAGAGGGTGGCACTTGGAAGGGTGGTGTGACCTGGGAGTGATAAGAGATTTGAGAAAGTTGAAAACATTTTCTCTTAGTGCCATGCCCTGAATGCTAATAGTAGAGTACTTGAAAGAGAACCAGAAACGTAGATATTTTCCAGAAGCATTTCCAGTTCATTCAATGACCACATTGAGGCAAATGTGAATCAAATGTGTTATATAGTCAAATCTGTGATATTTTGATGACTTCCTGACATCATCAAACTTATAAATGGTCCTAACATTTGAAGTTCTTCAAACCTAGAGCTATATGTAATATAGTCCATTTTACCCAGAGTTCTGAAACCAATACAATCACAGTGACTCTGACCCTAGTAGTTTTCAATTAATAAATTAAACAACATTTATTCAATATAGCAGACTAAGTGTTGTAAGGGATAACAAAAGTCAAGCTGTCAAGCCATGAAAAGACGTGGAGGAAACTTAAATACATATCATCATCATCATCATCATCATCATCGTTATTTTTTGAGAGAGAGCACTTGTGAGCTGGGGACAGGGGCAGAGGGGAAGGGAGAGAGAGAATCTCAAGTAGGCTCCACTCTCAGCGCTCAGTGCAGAGCCCGACTAGGGGCTCGAGCCCATGACTCTGAGATCATGACCTGAGCCAAAATTGAATCAGACACTCAACTGACTGAACCACCCAAGTGCCCCTTAAGTGCACATTATTAAGTGAAAGAAGCCAATTTGAAAAAGTAACATGCTTTATAATTTCAACTATATGACATTCTGGAAAAGGCAAAACTATGGAGATAGTAAAAAAATCAATAGTTTCCAGGAGGGGAGAGGGAGATTGATGAATAAGCAGAACAAAGAAAATTTTTAGGGCAGTGAAAATACTCTGTATGTTGTTATAATGATGGATACATGTCCTTATACATTTGTCCAAACTCCTAGAATGCACACCATCAGGAGTGAACCCTAGTGTAAGGCATGGACCTTCGGTGATTAAGATGTGTCGATGTAGGTGCATTCTTGGCTTAAAAATGTTCCATTCTGGTGAGTGATATTGATAACTGGGGGAGGCAGGGTATGTATATGGTGCCAGGAGTAAATGGGAAATCTCTGTACCTGCCTCTCAGTTTTGTTGCAAGCCTAAAATTTCTCTTAAAAAATTAAGTCTTATGGGGAGTCTGGCAGGCTCAGTGGGTGGAGCATGGGACTGTTGATCTTGGGGTTGTGAGTTCAAGACCCACGCTGGGTGTAGAGATTCCTTTAAAATCTTTAAAAAAAAAAATCACGGTTCGTATTCTTAAGGGGCTTAACATCTTTTAAGGAGTGATATGCTAGAAAAATAGACTAGAAGATCAGGAAGTATATATTTTACCATCCTGAAAATGTCTACTCAAGAAATATTGAAACAGTAAATAGAACAGTAACTCCTGACAGTTAATTAGCAGATTTAAAATACTTGCATTTGCTAGTCTGCAAAGTTAATCTTTCAGTGTAAGAAAGTTCTGGCATGGAAACCCATTTTTGCTTCATATCTTTTTGTTGCAGAGCATGAAGTGTCTCTTTTGTTATTGAATCTCTCCTGCTAATCCCTTGATGGCTTTCTGCTGGTTTCCTTCAGGATGTTGCTTCATTGCTCACTTATCCACTGAGGAGACATTGGACACCTGAGCGTTGGCCACTGTGCTGAGACTGAGGGAGAAGATAAGAAACAGAATACAAGGCAATGAGGAGGTCATTTTTAGTGAGCTTTCCTTTGTCTTCCACCTTCTTGTTCTCTGCGGCTTCTTCTCCCCAGTTCCCCACATTCTCATAACTCCTATCCTAATGTATTTCTTCCTGTGACCATGGAACCACGATATATCCTGCCTCCCCACCTCCAATATTACCCTGTTTCTTTTCTTCTTATCTCATTCAGGCATCTGTAAGGGTCGTCTGACCCTCAGTGTCTTCCCTTCCTCACCTGCCTTTCATATCAATTCTCTGCAGTTCGGCTGCAGCGCCCCGCATTCCACCAAATCCTCCTTGCCAACATAAGCATCAGCCCAATGGCATTCATCTTGCCAAACCCAATGATTATTTTCTTGTTCTTATCTTTTTTGCACTACTCTGCTGCAATTTTCACTCTTGATTTCTTTTTCTTTCAAACTCAATGCCCTTGACTTTCATGAACTAGTCACCCCTGGTTATGCAATTTCTTCTTGCTTCCTTTGATTATTTTCCTGGGCTAGTCCTTCTTTCCTTTTCTCTGTGACTCTGAGCTCTGTCCTTGGTTCTTTGCTGCATTGTCTGTATGTGTTCTCCTCAAGCAATCTCCTTTTCTCTTACCATCTTAGATTTCTTACTCTGATTGTAAGAACCTGGATCGTATAGCAAATTGCCAGCAGCATATGTCTGCTTGTACGTCAAACTATCTACTGCTTATGGTGCCTTGATGTCTCCCAGGTATCTAAATTCTACATATTGAAACTGGAACTCACTTCCTTCCCCACCCCACCCCAAACCCGCTCCTTCTCCACCATCTCATTACTTTCCCTTCTCCACCCCTCACCATTGTGTCATCTGCAAGGACGCTGATCCTATGTCTCTTTATTTCCTGCATTGATCCCCTTCCCTCCATGTCTGTTATAACTGCTCTAGTTCAGGCCACCACCATCCTTTGCTTATACTGCTCACAGCTTTTATGCCATATTGTTTCATGGCTCCATGCCTTTGGTTGCCTTTGCCTGAGGCATCCTTTCTTTCTTTCTTTCTTTCTTTCTTTCTTTCTTTCTTTCTTTCTATTCTTTTCTTTTCTTTTCTTTTTTCTTTCTTTTTTTCTTTTTCTTTCTTTCTTTCTTTCTTTCTTTCTTTCTTTCTTTCTTTCTTTCTTTCTTTCTTATATATATAGAGAGAGCACAAGCTGGGGGCGGGTAGGGGCAGAAGGAGAGGAAGAGAGTTAAGCTCCATGTTGAGTGTGGAGCTTGATCTCAGGACCCTGGGATCATAACCTGAGGTGAAATCAAGAGTCAGACACTTCACCAACTGAGCCACCTAGGGGCCCCCTGAGGCACCCTTTCTTAAACTGATAGACTTATTCATCCTTCAAGACTTGCTCAAGAATCCTCTTCTCTAGGAAGTCTTTTCTTAACTGTGCATAATTTTATTTTATTATAGTCAATTTATTTTATTGCATTCACCATTAAAGATAAATGATCTATTTATATGTCTTTTTACCCAGAATTATGCAGTAAATTCTGTGAAGACAGGGAGCATGCTTTATTCACCTTTGTTTCACTCAGGGCATAGCATTTGGTAGGTTATTGCACCTAATGTAGCTAAGGTTTTCCCACTTGGTTGCAATCTACAAGCTTTAGTACATTACAACATGCTTGGCCTTTTCTCCTTGTGAAACAGACAATGACTGAGTGCTTCCTGTATGTGGGCACTACGAAGGAATGATCCCAAGGTGCTTTGAGAACTGCAAGTGGACTAATAAGGCCATAGTGGGATATTGGGGGAGGGACAAAACCAGAGAAGTAGTCCAGGCCAGATCATGAAGGTCCATGCACACGAAGGCTTTTTGTTCCA